>NW_027443316.1:0-49741 GCF_048569485.1 Anomaloglossus baeobatrachus | reverse complement strand
GCAATCCCGAGATAATCGTCTCCATGCTCCAAATCCATTTTAAAGCCATTTTTAAGGCATTTCGCGCATACATGAAATGAACACATTTTTCTCCAAAACTATAACAGATGCAAGCTTGTCCTGTTTGGTGGAGATGATATTTAATAAAATAAGTAGAAATCCACTAAAAGTTTTGTTTGGTTATCTTGCAATCCCGAGATAATCGTCTCCATGCTCCAAATCCATTTTAAAGCCATTTTTAAGGCATTTCGCGCATACATGAAATGAACACATTTTTCTCCAAAACTATAACAGATGCAAGCTTGTCCTGTTTGGTGGAGATGATATTTAATAAAATAAGTAGAAATCCACTAAAAGTTTTGTTTGGTTATCTTGCAATCCCGAGATAATCGTCTCCATGCTCCAAATCCATTTTAAAGCCATTTTTAAGGCATTTCGCGCATACATGAAATGAACACATTTTTCTCCAAAACTATAACAGATGCAAGCTTGTCCTGTTTGGTGGAGATGATATTTAATAAAATAAGTAGAAATCCACTAAAAGTTTTGTTTGGTTATCTTGCAATCCCGAGATAATCGTCTCCATGCTCCAAATCCATTTTAAAGCCATTTTTAAGGCATTTCGCGCATACATGAAATGAACACATTTTTCTCCAAAACTATAACAGATGCAAGCTTGTCCTGTTTGGTGGAGATGATATTTAATAAAATAAGTAGAAATCCACTAAAAGTTTTGTTTGGTTATCTTGCAATCCCGAGATAATCGTCTCCATGCTCCAAATCCATTTTAAAGCCATTTTTAAGGCATTTCGCGCATACATGAAATGAACACATTTTTCTCCAAAACTATAACAGATGCAAGCTTGTCCTGTTTGGTGGAGATGATATTTAATAAAATAAGTAGAAATCCACTAAAAGTTTTGTTTGGTTATCTTGCAATCCCGAGATAATCGTCTCCATGCTCCAAATCCATTTTAAAGCCATTTTTAAGGCATTTCGCGCATACATGAAATGAACACATTTTTCTCCAAAACTATAACAGATGCAAGCTTGTCCTGTTTGGTGGAGATGATATTTAATAAAATAAGTAGAAATCCACTAAAAGTTTTGTTTGGTTATCTTGCAATCCCGAGATAATCGTCTCCATGCTCCAAATCCATTTTAAAGCCATTTTTAAGGCATTTCGCGCATACATGAAATGAACACATTTTTCTCCAAAACTATAACAGATGCAAGCTTGTCCTGTTTGGTGGAGATGATATTTAATAAAATAAGTAGAAATCCACTAAAAGTTTTGTTTGGTTATCTTGCAATCCCGAGATAATCGTCTCCATGCTCCAAATCCATTTTAAAGCCATTTTTAAGGCATTTCGCGCATACATGAAATGAACACATTTTTCTCCAAAACTATAACAGATGCAAGCTTGTCCTGTTTGGTGGAGATGATATTTAATAAAATAAGTAGAAATCCACTAAAAGTTTTGTTTGGTTATCTTGCAATCCCGAGATAATCGTCTCCATGCTCCAAATCCATTTTAAAGCCATTTTTAAGGCATTTCGCGCATACATGAAATGAACACATTTTTCTCCAAAACTATAACAGATGCAAGCTTGTCCTGTTTGGTGGAGATGATATTTAATAAAATAAGTAGAAATCCACTAAAAGTTTTGTTTGGTTATCTTGCAATCCCGAGATAATCGTCTCCATGCTCCAAATCCATTTTAAAGCCATTTTTAAGGCATTTCGCGCATACATGAAATGAACACATTTTTCTCCAAAACTATAACAGATGCAAGCTTGTCCTGTTTGGTGGAGATGATATTTAATAAAATAAGTAGAAATCCACTAAAAGTTTTGTTTGGTTATCTTGCAATCCCGAGATAATCGTCTCCATGCTCCAAATCCATTTTAAAGCCATTTTTAAGGCATTTCGCGCATACATGAAATGAACACATTTTTCTCCAAAACTATAACAGATGCAAGCTTGTCCTGTTTGGTGGAGATGATATTTAATAAAATAAGTAGAAATCCACTAAAAGTTTTGTTTGGTTATCTTGCAATCCCGAGATAATCGTCTCCATGCTCCAAATCCATTTTAAAGCCATTTTTAAGGCATTTCGCGCATACATGAAATGAACACATTTTTCTCCAAAACTATAACAGATGCAAGCTTGTCCTGTTTGGTGGAGATGATATTTAATAAAATAAGTAGAAATCCACTAAAAGTTTTGTTTGGTTATCTTGCAATCCCGAGATAATCGTCTCCATGCTCCAAATCCATTTTAAAGCCATTTTTAAGGCATTTCGCGCATACATGAAATGAACACATTTTTCTCCAAAACTATAACAGATGCAAGCTTGTCCTGTTTGGTGGAGATGATATTTAATAAAATAAGTAGAAATCCACTAAAAGTTTTGTTTGGTTATCTTGCAATCCCGAGATAATCGTCTCCATGCTCCAAATCCATTTAAAGCCATTTCTAAGGCATTTCGCGCATAAATGAAATGAACACATTTTTCTCCAAAACTATAACAGATGCAAGCTTGTCCTGTTTGGTGGAGATGATATTTAATAAAATAAGTAGAAATCCACTAAAAGTTTTGTTTGGTTATCTTGCAATCCCGAGATAATCGTCTCCATGCTCCAAATCCATTTTAAAGCCATTTTTAAGGCATTTCGCGCATACATGAAATGAACACATTTTTCTCCAAAACTATAACAGATGCTAAGCTTGTCCTGTTTGGTGGAGATGATATTTAATAAAATAAGTAGAAATCCACTAAAAGTTTTGTTTGGTTATCTTGCAATCCCGAGATAATCGTCTCCATGCTCCAAATCCATTTTAAAGCCATTTCTAAGGCATTTCGCGCATAAATGAAATGAACACATTTTTCTCCAAAACTATAACAGATGCAAGCTTGTCCTGTTTGGTGGAGATGATATTTAATTAAATAAGTAGAAATCCACTAAAAGTTTTGTTTGGTTATCTTGCAATCCCGAGATAATCGTCTCCATGCTCCAAATCCATTTTAAAGCCATTTTTAAGGCATTTCGCGCATACATGAAATGAACACATTTTTCTCCAAAACTATAACAGATGCAAGCTTGTCCTGTTTGGTGGAGATGATATTTAATAAAATAAGTAGAAATCCACTAAAAGTTTTGTTTGGTTATCTTGCAATCCCGAGATAATCGTCTCCATGCTCCAAATCCATTTTAAAGCCATTTTTAAGGCATTTCGCGCATACATGAAATGAACACATTTTTCTCCAAAACTATAACAGATGCAAGCTTGTCCTGTTTGGTGGAGATGATATTTAATAAAATAAGTAGAAATCCACTAAAAGTTTTGTTTGGTTATCTTGCAATCCCGAGATAATCGTCTCCATGCTCCAAATCCATTTTAAAGCCATTTCTAAGGCATTTCGCGCATACATGAAATGAACACATTTTTCTCCAAAACTATAACAGATGCAAGCTTGTCCTGTTTGGTGGAGATGATATTTAATTAAATAAGTAGAAATCCACTAAAAGTTTTGTTTGGTTATCTTGCAATCCCGAGATAATCGTCTCCATGCTCCAAATCCATTTTAAAGCCATTTTTAAGGCATTTCGCGCATACATGAAATGAACACATTTTTCTCCAAAACTATAACAGATGCAAGCTTTGTCCTGTTTGGTGGAGATGATATTTAATTAAATAAGTAGAAATCCACTAAAAGTTTTGTTTCGTTATCTTGCAATCCCGAGATAATCGTCTCCATGCTCCAAATCCATTTTAAAGCCATTTTTAAGGCATTTCGCGCATACATGAAATGAACACATTTTTCTCCAACACTATAACAGATGCAAGCTTGTCCTGTTTGGTGGAGATGATATTTAATAAAATAAGTAGAAATCCACTAAAAGTTTTGTTTGGTTATCTTGCAATCCCGAGATAATCGTCTCCATGCTCCAAATCCATTTTAAAGCCATTTTTAAGGCATTTCGCGCATACATGAAATGAACACATTTTTCTCAAAACTATAACAGATGCAAGCTTGTCCTGTTTGGTGGAGATGATATTTAATAAAATAAGTAGAAATCCACTAAAAGTTTTGTTTGGTTATCTTGCAATCCCGAGATAATCGTCTCCATGCTCCAAATCCATTTTAAAGCCATTTTTAAGGCATTTCGCGCATACATGAAATGAACACATTTTTCTCCAAAACTATAACAGATGCAAGCTTGTCCTGTTTGGTGGAGATGATATTTAATAAAATAAGTAGAAATCCACTAAAAGTTTTGTTTGGTTATCTTGCAATCCCGAGATAATCGTCTCCATGCTCCAAATCCATTTTAAAGCCATTTTTAAGGCATTTCGCGCATACATGAAATGAACACATTTTTCTCCAAAACTATAACAGATGCAAGCTTGTCCTGTTTGGTGGAGATGATATTTAATAAAATAAGTAGAAATCCACTAAAAGTTTTGTTTGGTTATCTTGCAATCCCGAGATAATCGTCTCCATGCTCCAAATCCATTTTAAAGCCATTTTTAAGGCATTTCGCGCATACATGAAATGAACACATTTTTCTCCAAAACTATAACAGATGCAAGCTTGTCCTGTTTGGTGGAGATGATATTTAATAAAATAAGTAGAAATCCACTAAAAGTTTTGTTTGGTTATCTTGCTATCCCGAGATAATCGTCTCCATGCTCCAAATCCATTTTAAAGCCATTTTTAAGGCATTTCGCGCATACATGAAATGAACACATTTTTCTTCAAAACTATAACAGATGCAAGCTTGTCCTGTTTGGTGGAGATGATATTTAATAAAATAAGTAGAAATCCACTAAAAGTTTTGTTTGGTTATCTTGCAATCCCGAGATAATCGTCTCCATGCTCCAAATCCATTTTAAAGCCATTTTTAAGGCATTTCGCGCATACATGAAATGAACACATTTTTCTCCAAAACTATAACAGATGCAAGCTTGTCCTGTTTGGTGGAGATGATATTTAATAAAATAAGTAGAAATCCACTAAAAGTTTTGTTTGGTTATCTTGCAATCCCGAGATAATCGTCTCCATGCTCCAAATCCATTTTAAAGCCATTTTTAAGGCATTTCGCGCATACATGAAATGAACACATTTTTCTCCAAAACTATAACAGATGCAAGCTTGTCCTGTTTGGTGGAGATGATATTTAATAAAATAAGTAGAAATCCACTAAAAGTTTTGTTTGGTTATCTTGCAATCCCGAGATAATCGTCTCCATGCTCCAAATCCATTTTAAAGCCATTTTTAAGGCATTTCGCGCATAAATGAAATGAACACATTTTTCTCCAAAACTATAACAGATGCAAGCTTGTCCTGTTTGGTGGAGATGATATTTAATTAAATAAGTAGAAATCCAATAAAAGTTTTGTTTGGTTATCTTGCAATCCCGAGATAATCGTCTCCATGCTCCAAATCCATTTTAAAGCCATTTTTAAGGCATTTCGCGCATACATGAAATGAACACATTTTTCTCCAAAACTATAACAGATGTAAGCTTGTCCTGTTTGGTGGAGATGATATTTAATAAAATAAGTAGAAATCCACTAAAAGTTTTGTTTGGTTATCTTGCAATCCCGAGATAATCGTCTCCATGCTCCAAATCCATTTTAAAGCCATTTCTAAGGCATTTCGCGCATAAATGAAATGAACACATTTTTCTCCAAAACTATAACAGATGCAAGCTTGTCCTGTTTGGTGGAGATGATATTTAATTAAATAAGTAGAAATCCACTAAAAGTTTTGTTTGGTTATCTTGCAATCCCGAGATAATCGTCTCCATGCTCCAAATCCATTTTAAAGCCATTTTTAAGGCATTTCGCGCATACATGAAATGAACACATTTTTCTCCAAAACTATAACAGATGCAAGCTTGTCCTGTTTGGTGGAGATGATATTTAATAAAATAAGTAGAAATCCACTAAAAGTTTTGTTTGGTTATCTTGCAATCCCGAGATAATCGTCTCCATACTCCAAATCCATTTTAAAGCCATTTCTAAGGCATTTCGCGCATACATGAAATGAACACATTTTTCTCCAAAACTATAACAGATGCAAGCTTGTCCTGTTTGGTGGAGATGATATTTAATTAAATAAGTAGAAATCCACTAAAAGTTTTGTTTGGTTATCTTGCAATCCCGAGATAATCGTCTCCATGCTCCAAATCCATTTTAAAGCCATTTTTAAGGCATTTCGCGCATACATGAAATGAACACATTTTTCTCCAAAACTATAACAGATGCAAGCTTGTCCTGTTTGGTGGAGATGATATTTAATTAAATAAGTAGAAATCCACTAAAAGTTTTGTTTGGTTATCTTGCAATCCCGAGATAATCGTCTCCATGCTCCAAATCCATTTTAAAGCCATTTTTAAGGCATTTCGCGCATACATGAAATGAACACATTTTTCTCCAAAACTATAACAGATGCAAGCTTGTCCTGTTTGGTGGAGATGATATTTAATTAAATAAGTAGAAATCCACTAAAAGTTTTGTTTGGTTATCTTGCAATCCCGAGATAATCGTCTCCATGCTCCAAATCCATTTTAAAGCCATTTTTAAGGCATTTCGCGCATACATGAAATGAACACATTTTTCTCCAAAACTATAACAGATGCAAGCTTGTCCTGTTTGGTGGAGATGATATTTAATAAAATAAGTAGAAATCCACTAAAAGTTTTGTTTGGTTATCTTGCAATCCCGAGATAATCGTCTCCATGCTCCAAATCCATTTTAAAGCCATTTTTAAGGCATTTCGCGCATACATGAAATGAACACATTTTTCTCCAAATCTATAACAGATGCAAGCTTGTCCTGTTTGGTGGAGATGATATTTAATAAAATAAGTAGAAATCCACTAAAAGTTTTGTTTGGTTATCTTGCAATCCCGAGATAATCGTCTCCATGCTCCAAATCCATTTTAAAGCCATTTTTAAGGCATTTCGCGCATACATGAAATGAACACATTTTTCTCCAAAACTATAACAGATGCAAGCTTGTCCTGTTTGGTGGAGATGATATTTAATAAAATAAGTAGAAATCCACTAAAAGTTTTGTTTGGTTATCTTGCAATCCCGAGATAATCGTCTCCATGCTCCAAATCCATTTTAAAGCCATTTCTAAGGCATTTCGCGCATAAATGAAATGAACACATTTTTCTCCAAAACTATAACAGATGCAAGCTTGTCCTGTTTGGTGGAGATGATATTTAATAAAATAAGTAGAAATCCACTAAAAGTTTTGTTTGGTTATCTTGCAATCCCGAGATAATCGTCTCCATGCTCCAAATCCATTTTAAAGCCATTTTTAAGGCATTTCGCGCATACATGAAATGAACACATTTTTCTCCAAAACTATAACAGATGCAAGCTTGTCCTGTTTGGTGGAGATGATATTTAATAAAATAAGTAGAAATCCACTAAAAGTTTTGTTTGGTTATCTTGCAATCCCGAGATAATCGTCTCCATGCTCCAAATCCATTTTAAAGCCATTTCTAAGGCATTTCGCGCATAAATGAAATGAACACATTTTTCTCCAAAACTATAACAGATGCAAGCTTGTCCTGTTTGGTGGAGATGATATTTAATTAAATAAGTAGAAATCCACTAAAAGTTTTGTTTGGTTATCTTGCAATCCCGAGATAATCGTCTCCATGCTCCAAATCCATTTTAAAGCCATTTTTAAGGCATTTCGCGCATACATGAAATGAACACATTTTTCTCCAAAACTATAACAGATGCAAGCTTGTCCTGTTTGGTGGAGATGATATTTAATAAAATAAGTAGAAATCCACTAAAAGTTTTGTTTGGTTATCTTGCAATCCTGAGATAATCGTCTCCATGCTCCAAATCCATTTTAAAGCCATTTTTAAAGCATTTCGCGCATACATGAAATGAACACATTTTTCTCCAAAACTATAACAGATGCAAGCTTGTCCTGTTTGGTGGAGATGATATTTAATAAAATAAGTAGAAATCCACTAAAAGTTTTGTTTGGTTATCTTGCAATCCCGAGATAATCGTCTCCATGCTCCAAATCCATTTTAAAGCCATTTCTAAGGCATTTCGCGCATAAATGAAATGAACACATTTTTCTCCAAAACTATAACAGATGCAAGCTTGTCCTGTTTGGTGGAGATGATATTTAATAAAATAAGTAGAAATCCACTAAACGTTTTGTTTGGTTATCTTGCAATCCCGAGATAATCGTCTCCATGCTCCAAATCCATTTTAAAGCCATTTTTAAACCATTTCGCGCATACATGAAATGAACACATTTTTCTCCAAAACTATAACAGATGCAAGCTTGTCCTGTTTGGTGGAGATGATATTTAATAAAATAAGTAGAAATCCACTAAAAGTTTTGTTTGGTTATCTTGCAATCCCGAGATAATCGTCTCCATGCTCCAAATCCATTTTAAAGCCATTTCTAAGGCATTTCGCGCATAAATGAAATGAACACATTTTTCTCCAAAACTATAACAGATGCAAGCTTGTCCTGTTTGGTGGAGATGATATTTAATTAAATAAGCAGAAATCCACTAAAAGTTTTGTTTGGTTATCTTGCAATCCCGAGATAATCGTCTCCATGCTCCAAATCCATTTTAAAGCCATTTTTAAGGCATTCGCGCATACATGAAATGAACACATTTTTCTCCAAAACTATAACAGATGCAAGCTTGTCCTGTTTGGTGGAGATGATATTTAATAAAAATGAACACATTTTTCTCCAAAACTATAACAGATGCAAGCTTGTCCTGTTTGGTGGAGATGATATTTAATAAAATAAGTAGAAATCCACTAAAAGTTTTGTTTGGTTATCTTGCAATCCCGAGAAAATCGTCTCCATGCTCCAAATCCATTTTAAAGCCATTTTTAAGGCATTTCGCGCATACATGAAATGAACACATTTTTCTCCAAAACTATAACAGATGCAAGCTTGTCCTGTTTGGTGGAGATGATATTTAATAAAATAAGTAGAAATCCACTAAAAGTTTTGTTTGGTTATCTTGCAATCCCGAGATAATCGTCTCCATGCTCCAAATCCATTTTAAAGCCATTTTTAAGGCATTTCGCGCATACATGAAATGAACACATTTTTCTCCAAAACTATAACAGATGCAAGCTTGTCCTGTTTGGTGGAGATGATATTTAATAAAATAAGTAGAAATCCACTAAAAGTTTTGTTTGGTTATCTTGCAATCCCGAGATAATCGTCTCCATGCTCCAAATCCATTTTAAAGCCATTTCTAAGGCATTTCGCGCATAAATGAAATGAACACATTTTTCTCCAAAACTATAACAGATGCAAGCTTGTCCTGTTTGGTGGAGATGATATTTAATAAAATAAGTAGAAATCCACTAAAAGTTTTGTTTGGTTATCTTGCAATCCCGAGATAATCGTCTCCATGCTCCAAATCCATTTTAAAGCCATTTTTAAGGCATTTCGCGCATACATGAAATGAACACATTTTTCTCCAAAACTATAACAGATGCAAGCTTGTCCTGTTTGGTGGAGATGATATTTAATTAAATAAGTAGAAATCCACTAAAAGTTTTGTTTGGTTATCTTGCAATCCCGAGATAATCGTCTCCATGCTCCAAATCCATTTTAAAGCCATTTTTAAGGCATTTCGCGCATACATGAAATGAACACATTTTTCTCCAAAACTATAACAGATGCAAGCTTGTCCTGTTTGGTGGAGATGATATTTAATAAAATAAGTAGAAATCCACTAAAAGTTTTGTTTGGTTATCTTGCAATCCCGAGATAATCGTCTCCATGCTCCAAATCCATTTTAAAGCCATTTTTAAGGCATTTCGCGCATACATGAAATGAACACATTTTTCTCCAAAACTATAGCAGATGCAAGCTTGTCCTGTTTGGTGGAGATGATATTTAATAAAATAAGTAGAAATCCACTAAAAGTTTTGTTTGGTTATCTTGCAATCCCGAGATAATCGTCTCCATGCTCCAAATCCATTTTAAAGCCATTTTTAAGGCATTCGCGCATACATGAAATGAACACATTTTTCTCCAAAACTATAACAGATGCAAGCTTGTCCTGTTTGGTGGAGATGATATTTAATAAAAATGAACACATTTTTCTCCAAAACTATAACAGATGCAAGCTTGTCCTGTTTGGTGGAGATGATATTTAATAAAATAAGTAGAAATCCACTAAAAGTTTTGTTTGGTTATCTTGCAATCCCGAGAAAATCGTCTCCATGCTCCAAATCCATTTTAAAGCCATTTTTAAGGCATTTCGCGCATACATGAAATGAACACATTTTTCTCCAAAACTATAACAGATGCAAGCTTGTCCTGTTTGGTGGAGATGATATTTAATAAAATAAGTAGAAATCCACTAAAAGTTTTGTTTGGTTATCTTGCAATCCCGAGATAATCGTCTCCATGCTCCAAATCCATTTTAAAGCCATTTTTAAGGCATTTCGCGCATACATGAAATGAACACATTTTTCTCCAAAACTATAACAGATGCAAGCTTGTCCTGTTTGGTGGAGATGATATTTAATAAAATAAGTAGAAATCCACTAAAAGTTTTGTTTGGTTATCTTGCAATCCCGAGATAATCGTCTCCATGCTCCAAATCCATTTTAAAGCCATTTCTAAGGCATTTCGCGCATAAATGAAATGAACACATTTTTCTCCAAAACTATAACAGATGCAAGCTTGTCCTGTTTGGTGGAGATGATATTTAATAAAATAAGTAGAAATCCACTAAAAGTTTTGTTTGGTTATCTTGCAATCCCGAGATAATCGTCTCCATGCTCCAAATCCATTTTAAAGCCATTTTTAAGGCATTTCGCGCATACATGAAATGAACACATTTTTCTCCAAAACTATAACAGATGCAAGCTTGTCCTGTTTGGTGGAGATGATATTTAATTAAATAAGTAGAAATCCACTAAAAGTTTTGTTTGGTTATCTTGCAATCCCGAGATAATCGTCTCCATGCTCCAAATCCATTTTAAAGCCATTTTTAAGGCATTTCGCGCATACATGAAATGAACACATTTTTCTCCAAAACTATAACAGATGCAAGCTTGTCCTGTTTGGTGGAGATGATATTTAATAAAATAAGTAGAAATCCACTAAAAGTTTTGTTTGGTTATCTTGCAATCCCGAGATAATCGTCTCCATGCTCCAAATCCATTTTAAAGCCATTTTTAAGGCATTTCGCGCATACATGAAATGAACACATTTTTCTCCAAAACTATAGCAGATGCAAGCTTGTCCTGTTTGGTGGAGATGATATTTAATAAAATAAGTAGAAATCCACTAAAAGTTTTGTTTGGTTATCTTGCAATCCCGAGATAATCGTCTCCATGCTCCAAATCCATTTTAAAGCCATTTCTAAGGCATTTCGCGCATAAATGAAATGAACACATTTTTCTCCAAAACTATAACAGATGCAAGCTTGTCCTGTTTGGTGGAGATGATATTTAATAAAATAAGTAGAAATCCACTAAAAGTTTTGTTTGGTTATCTTGCAATCCCGAGATAATCGTCTCCATGCTCCAAATCCATTTTAAAGCCATTTCTAAGGCATTTCGCGCATAAATGAAATGAACACATTTTTCTCCAAAACTATAACAGATGCAAGCTTGTCCTGTTTGGTGGAGATGATATTTAATAAAATAAGTAGAAATCCACTAAAAGTTTTGTTTGGTTATCTTGCAATCCCGAGATAATCGTCTCCATGCTCCAAATCCATTTTAAAGCCATTTTTAAGGCATTTCGCGCATACATGAAATGAACACATTTTTCTCCAAAACTATAACAGATGCAAGCTTGTCCTGTTTGGTGGAGATGATATTTAATAAAATAAGTAGAAATCCACTAAAAGTTTTGTTTGGTTATCTTGCAATCCCGAGATAATCGTCTCCATGCTCCAAATCCATTTTAAAGCCATTTCTAAGGCATTTCGCGCATAAATGAAATGAACACATTTTTCTCCAAAACTATAACAGATGCAAGCTTGTCCTGTTTGGTGGAGATGATATTTAATTAAATAAGTAGAAATCCACTAAAAGTTTTGTTTGGTTATCTTGCAATCCCGAGATAATCGTCTCCATGCTCCAAATCCATTTTAAAGCCATTTTTAAGGCATTTCGCGCATACATGAAATGAACACATTTTTCCCCAAAACTATAACAGATGCAAGCTTGTCCTGTTTGGTGGAGATGATATTTAATTAAATAAGTAGAAATCCACTAAAAGTTTTGTTTGGTTATCTTGCAATCCCGAGATAATCGTCTCCATGCTCCAAATCCATTTTAAAGCCATTTTTAAGGCATTTCGCGCATACATGAAATGAACACATTTTTCTCCAAAACTATAACAGATGCAAGCTTGTCCTGTTTGGTGGAGATGATATTTAATAAAATAAGTAGAAATCCACTAAAAGTTTTGTTTGGTTATCTTGCAATCCCGAGATAATCGTCTCCATGCTCCAAATCCATTTTAAAGCCATTTTTAAGGCATTTCGCGCATACATGAAATGAACACATTTTTCTCCAAAACTATAACAGATGCAAGCTTGTCCTGTTTGGTGGAGATGATATTTAATAAAATAAGTAGAAATCCACTAAAAGTTTTGTTTGGTTATCTTGCAATCCCGAGATAATCGTCTCCATGCTCCAAATCCATTTTAAAGCCATTTTTAAGGCATTTCGCGCATACATGAAATGAACACATTTTTCTCCAAAACTATAACAGATGCAAGCTTGTCCTGTTTGGTGGAGATGATATTTAATAAAATAAGTAGAAATCCACTAAAAGTTTTGTTTGGTTATCTTGCAATCCCGAGATAATCGTCTCCATGCTCCAAATCCATTTTAAAGCCATTTCTAAGGCATTTCGCGCATAAATGAAATGAACACATTTTTCTCCAAAACTATAACAGATGCAAGCTTGTCCTGTTTGGTGGAGATGATATTTAATTAAATAAGTAGAAATCCACTAAAAGTTTTGTTTGGTTATCTTGCAATCCCGAGATAATCGTCTCCATGCTCCAAATCCATTTTAAAGCCATTTTTAAGGCATTTCGCGCATACATGAAATTAACACATTTTTCTCCAAAACTATAACAGATGCAAGCTTGTCCTGTTTGGTGGAGATGATATTTAATTAAATAAATAGAAATCCACTAAAAGTTTTGTTTGGTTATCTTGCAATCCCGAGATAATCGTCTCCATGCTCCAAATCCATTTTAAAGCCATTTTTAAGGCATTTCGCGCATACATGAAATGAACACATTTTTCTCCAAAACTATAACAGATGCAAGCTTGTCCTGTTTGGTGGAGATGATATTTAATAAAATAAGTAGAAATCCACTAAAAGTTTTGTTTGGTTATCTTGCAATCCCGAGATAATCGTCTCCATGCTCCAAATCCATTTTAAAGCCATTTTTAAGGCATTTCGCGCATACATGAAATGAACACATTTTTCTTCAAAACTATAACAGATGCAAGCTTGTCCTGTTTGGTGGAGATGATATTTAATAAAATAAGTAGAAATCCACTAAAAGTTTTGTTTGGTTATCTTGCAATCCCGAGATAATCGTCTCCATGCTCCAAATCCATTTTAAAGCCATTTTTAAGGCATTTCGCGCATACATGAAATGAACACATTTTTCTCCAAAACTATAACAGATGCAAGCTTGTCCTGTTTGGTGGAGATGATATTTAATAAAATAAGTAGAAATCCACTAAAAGTTTTGTTTGGTTATCTTGCAATCCCGAGATAATCGTCTCCATGCTCCAAATCCATTTTAAAGCCATTTCTAAGGCATTTCGCGCATAAATGAAATGAACACATTTTTCTCCAAAACTATAACAGATGCAAGCTTGTCCTGTTTGGTGGAGATGATATTTAATAAAATAAGTAGAAATCCACTAAAAGTTTTGTTTGGTTATCTTGCAATCCCGAGATAATCGTCTCCATGCTCCAAATCCATTTTAAAGCCATGTTTAAGGCATTTCGCGCATACATGAAATGAACACATTTTTCTCCAAAACTATAACAGATGCAAGCTTGTCCTGTTTGGTGGAGATGATATTTAATAAAATAAGTAGAAATCCACTAAAAGTTTTGTTTGGTTATCTTGCAATCCCGAGATAATCGTCTCCATGCTCCAAATCCATTTTAAAGCCATTTCTAAGGCATTTCGCGCATAAATGAAGTGAACACATTTTTCTCCAAAACTATAACAGTTGCAAGCTTGTCCTGTTTGGTGGAGATGATATTTAATTAAATAAGTAGAAATCCACTAAAAGTTTTGTTTGGTTATCTTGCAATCCCGAGATAATCGTCTCCATGCTCCAAATCCATTTTAAAGCCATTTTTAAGGCATTTCGCGCATACATGAAATGAACACATTTTTCTCCAAAACTATAACAGATGCAAGCTTGTCCTGTTTGGTGGAGATGATATTTAATTAAATAAGTAGAAATCCACTAAAAGTTTTGTTTGGTTATCTTGCAATCCCGAGATAATCGTCTCCATGCTCCAAATCCATTTTAAAGCCATTTTTAAGGCATTTCGCGCATACATGAAATGAACACATTTTTCTCCAAAACTATAACAGATGCAAGCTTGTCCTGTTTGGTGGAGATGATATTTAATAAAATAAGTAGAAATCCACTAAAAGTTTTGTTTGGTTATCTTGCAATCCCGAGATAATCGTCTTCATGCTCCAAATCCATTTTAAAGCCATTTTTAAGGCATTTCGCGCATACATGAAATGAACACATTTTTCTCCAAAACTATAACAGATGCAAGCTTGTCCTGTTTGGTGGAGATGATATTTAATAAAATAAGTAGAAATCCACTAAAAGTTTTGTTTGGTTATCTTGCAATCCCGAGATAATCGTCTCCATGCTCCAAATCCATTTTAAAGCCATTTTTAAGGCATTTCGCGCATACATGAAATGAACACATTTTTCTCCAAAACTATAACAGATGCAAGCTTGTCCTGTTTGGTGGAGATGATATTTAATAAAATAAGTAGAAATCCACTAAAAGTTTTGTTTGGTTATCTTGCAATCCCGAGATAATCGTCTCCATGCTCCAAATCCATTTTAAAGCCATTTCTAAGGCATTTCGCGCATAAATGAAATGAACACATTTTTCTCCAAAACTATAACAGATGCAAGCTTGTCCTGTTTGGTGGAGATGATATTTAATTAAATAAGTAGAAATCCACTAAAAGTTTTGTTTGGTTATCTTGCAATCCCGAGATAATCGTCTCCATGCTCCAAATCCATTTTAAAGCCATTTTTAAGGCATTTCGCGCATACATGAAATGAACACATTTTTCTCCAAAACTATAACAGATGCAAGCTTGTCCTGTTTGGTGGAGATGATATTTAATTAAATAAGTAGAAATCCACTAAAAGTTTTGTTTGGTTATCTTGCAATCCCGAGATAATCGTCTCCATGCTCCAAATCCATTTTAAAGCCATTTTTAAGGCATTTCGCGCATACATGAAATGAACACATTTTTCTCCAAAACTATAACAGATGCAAGCTTGTCCTGTTTGGTGGAGATGATATTTAATAAAATAAGTAGAAATCCACTAAAAGTTTTGTTTGGTTATCTTGCAATCCCGAGATAATCGTCTCCATGCTCCAAATCCATTTTAAAGCCATTTTTAAGGCATTTCGCGCATACATGAAATGAACACATTTTTCTCCAAAACTATAACAGATGCAAGCTTGTCCTGTTTGGTGGAGATGATATTTAATAAAATAAGTAGAAATCCACTAAAAGTTTTGTTTGGTTATCTTGCAATCCCGAGATAATCGTCTCCATGCTCCAAATCCATTTTAAAGCCATTTTTAAGGCATTTCGCGCATACATGAAATGAACACATTTTTCTCCAAAACTATAACAGATGCAAGCTTGTCCTGTTTGGTGGAGATGATATTTAATAAAATAAGTAGAAATCCACTAAAAGTTTTGTTTGGTTATCTTGCAATCCCGAGATAATCGTCTCCATGCTCCAAATCCATTTTAAAGCCATTTCTAAGGCATTTCGCGCATAAATGAAATGAACACATTTTTCTCCAAAACTATAACAGATGCAAGCTTGTCCTGTTTGGTGGAGATGATATTTAATAAAATAAGTAGAAATCCACTAAAAGTTTTGTTTGGTTATCTTGCAATCCCGAGATAATCGTCTCCATGCTCCAAATCCATTTTAAAGCCATTTTTAAGGCATTTCGCGCATACATGAAATGAACACATTTTTCTCCAAAACTATAACAGATGCAAGCTTGTCCTGTTTGGTGGAGATGATATTTAATAAAATAAGTAGAAATCCACTAAAAGTTTTGTTTGGTTATCTTGCAATCCCGAGATAATCGTCTCCATGCTCCAAATCCATTTTAAAGCCATTTCTAAGGCATTTCGCGCATAAATGAAATGAACACATTTTTTTTTAAAACTATAACAGATGCAAGCTTGTCCTGTTTGGTGGAGATGATATTTAATAAAATAAGTAGAAATCCACTAAAAGTTTTGTTTGGTTATCTTGCAATCCCGAGATAATCGTCTCCATGCTCCAAATCCATTTTAAAGCCATGTTTAAGGCATTTCGCGCATACATGAAATGAACACATTTTTCTCCAAAACTATAACAGATGCAAGCTTGTCCTGTTTGGTGGAGATGATATTTAATAAAATAAGTAGAAATCCACTAAAAGTTTTGTTTGGTTATCTTGCAATCCCGAGATAATCGTCTCCATGCTCCAAATCCATTTTAAAGCCATTTCTAAGGCATTTCGCGCATAAATGAAGTGAACACATTTTTCTCCAAAACTATAACAGTTGCAAGCTTGTCCTGTTTGGTGGAGATGATATTTAATTAAATAAGTAGAAATCCACTAAAAGTTTTGTTTGGTTATCTTGCAATCCCGAGATAATCGTCTCCATGCTCCAAATCCATTTTAAAGCCATTTTTAAGGCATTTCGCGCATACATGAAATGAACACATTTTTCTCCAAAACTATAACAGATGCAAGCTTGTCCTGTTTGGTGGAGATGATATTTAATTAAATAAGTAGAAATCCACTAAAAGTTTTGTTTGGTTATCTTGCAATCCCGAGATAATCGTCTCCATGCTCCAAATCCATTTTAAAGCCATTTTTAAGGCATTTCGCGCATACATGAAATGAACACATTTTTCTCCAAAACTATAACAGATGCAAGCTTGTCCTGTTTGGTGGAGATGATATTTAATAAAATAAGTAGAAATCCACTAAAAGTTTTGTTTGGTTATCTTGCAATCCCGAGATAATCGTCTTCATGCTCCAAATCCATTTTAAAGCCATTTTTAAGGCATTTCGCGCATACATGAAATGAACACATTTTTCTCCAAAACTATAACAGATGCAAGCTTGTCCTGTTTGGTGGAGATGATATTTAATAAAATAAGTAGAAATCCACTAAAAGTTTTGTTTGGTTATCTTGCAATCCCGAGATAATCGTCTCCATGCTCCAAATCCATTTTAAAGCCATTTTTAAGGCATTTCGCGCATACATGAAATGAACACATTTTTCTCCAAAACTATAACAGATGCAAGCTTGTCCTGTTTGGTGGAGATGATATTTAATAAAATAAGTAGAAATCCACTAAAAGTTTTGTTTGGTTATCTTGCAATCCCGAGATAATCGTCTCCATGCTCCAAATCCATTTTAAAGCCATTTCTAAGGCATTTCGCGCATAAATGAAATGAACACATTTTTCTCCAAAACTATGACAGATGCAAGCTTGTCCTGTTTGGTGGAGATGATATTTAATTAAATAAGTAGAAATCCACTAAAAGTTTTGTTTGGTTATCTTGCAATCCCGAGATAATCGTCTCCATGCTCCAAATCCATTTTAAAGCCATTTTTAAGGCATTTCGCGCATACATGAAATGAACACATTTTTCTCCAAAACTATAACAGATGCAAGCTTGTCCTGTTTGGTGGAGATGATATTTAATTAAATAAGTAGAAATCCACTAAAAGTTTTGTTTGGTTATCTTGCAATCCCGAGATAATCGTCTCCATGCTCCAAATCCATTTTAAAGCCATTTTTAAGGCATTTCGCGCATACATGAAATGAACACATTTTTCTCCAAAACTATAACAGATGCAAGCTTGTCCTGTTTGGTGGAGATGATATTTAATAAAATAAGTAGAAATCCACTAAAAGTTTTGTTTGGTTATCTTGCAATCCCGAGATAATCGTCTCCATGCTCCAAATCCATTTTAAAGCCATTTTTAAGGCATTTCGCGCATACATGAAATGAACACATTTTTCTCCAAAACTATAACAGATGCAAGCTTGTCCTGTTTGGTGGAGATGATATTTAATAAAATAAGTAGAAATCCACTAAAAGTTTTGTTTGGTTATCTTGCAATCCCGAGATAATCGTCTCCATGCTCCAAATCCATTTTAAAGCCATTTTTAAGGCATTTCGCGCATACATGAAATGAACACATTTTTCTCCAAAACTATAACAGATGCAAGCTTGTCCTGTTTGGTGGAGATGATATTTAATAAAATAAGTAGAAATCCACTAAAAGTTTTGTTTGGTTATCTTGCAATCCCGAGATAATCGTCTCCATGCTCCAAATCCATTTTAAAGCCATTTCTAAGGCATTTCGCGCATAAATGAAATGAACACATTTTTCTCCAAAACTATAACAGATGCAAGCTTGTCCTGTTTGGTGGAGATGATATTTAATTAAATAAGTAGAAATCCACTAAAAGTTTTGTTTGGTTATCTTGCAATCCCGAGATAATCGTCTCCATGCTCCAAATCCATTTTAAAGCCATTTTTAAGGCATTTCGCGCATACATGAAATGAACACATTTTTCTCCAAAACTATAACAGATGCAAGCTTGTCCTGTTTGGTGGAGATGATATTTAATTAAATAAATAGAAATCCACTAAAAGTTTTGTTTGGTTATCTTGCAATCCCGAGATAATCGTCTCCATGCTCCAAATCCATTTTAAAGCCATTTTTAAGGCATTTCGCGCATACATGAAATGAACACATTTTTCTCCAAAACTATAACAGATGCAAGCTTGTCCTGTTTGGTGGAGATGATATTTAATAAAATAAGTAGAAATCCACTAAAAGTTTTGTTTGGTTATCTTGCAATCCCGAGATAATCGTCTCCATGCTCCAAATCCATTTTAAAGCCATTTTTAAGGCATTTCGCGCATACATGAAATGAACACATTTTTCTTCAAAACTATAACAGATGCAAGCTTGTCCTGTTTGGTGGAGATGATATTTAATAAAATAAGTAGAAATCCACTAAAAGTTTTGTTTGGTTATCTTGCAATCCCGAGATAATCGTCTCCATGCTCCAAATCCATTTTAAAGCCATTTTTAAGGCATTTCGCGCATACATGAAATGAACACATTTTTCTCCAAAACTATAACAGATGCAAGCTTGTCCTGTTTGGTGGAGATGATATTTAATAAAATAAGTAGAAATCCACTAAATGTTTTGTTTGGTTATCTTGCAATCCCGAGATAATCGTCTCCATGCTCCAAATCCATTTTAAAGCCATTTCTAAGGCATTTCGCGCATACATGAAATGAACACATTTTTCTCCAAAACTATAACAGATGCAAGCTTGTCCTGTTTGGTGGAGATGATATTTAATTAAATAAATAGAAATCCACTAAAAGTTTTGTTTGGTTATCTTGCAATCCCGAGATAATCGTCTCCATGCTCCAAATCCATTTTAAAGCCATTTCTAAGGCATTTCGCGCATAAATGAAATGAACACATTTTTCTCCAAAACTATAACAGATGCAAGCTTGTCCTGTTTGGTGGAGATGATATTTAATAAAATAAGTAGAAATCCACTAAAAGTTTTGTTTGGTTATCTTGCAATCCCGAGATAATCGTCTCCATGCTCCAAATCCATTTTAAAGCCATTTTTAAGGCATTTCGCGCATACATGAAATGAACACATTTTTCTTCAAAACTATAACAGATGCAAGCTTGTCCTGTTTGGTGGAGATGATATTTAATAAAATAAGTAGAAATCCACTAAAAGTTTTGTTTGGTTATCTTGCAATCCCGAGATAATCGTCTCCATGCTCCAAATCCATTTTAAAGCCATTTTTAAGGCATTTCGCGCATACATGAAATGAACACATTTTTCTCCAAAACTATAACAGATGCAAGCTTGTCCTGTTTGGTGGAGATGATATTTAATAAAATAAGTAGAAATCCACTAAAAGTTTTGTTTGGTTATCTTGCAATCCCGAGATAATCGTCTCCATGCTCCAAATCCATTTTAAAGCCATTTCTAAGGCATTTCGCGCATAAATGAAATGAACACATTTTTCTCCAAAACTATAACAGATGCAAGCTTGTCCTGTTTGGTGGAGATGATATTTAATAAAATAAGTAGAAATCCACTAAAAGTTTTGTTTGGTTATCTTGCAATCCCGAGATAATCGTCTCCATGCTCCAAATCCATTTTAAAGCCATGTTTAAGGCATTTCGCGCATACATGAAATGAACACATTTTTCTCCAAAACTATAACAGATGCAAGCTTGTCCTGTTTGGTGGAGATGATATTTAATAAAATAAGTAGAAATCCACTAAAAGTTTTGTTTGGTTATCTTGCAATCCCGAGATAATCGTCTCCATGCTCCAAATCCATTTTAAAGCCATTTCTAAGGCATTTCGCGCATAAATGAAGTGAACACATTTTTCTCCAAAACTATAACAGTTGCAAGCTTGTCCTGTTTGGTGGAGATGATATTTAATTAAATAAGTAGAAATCCACTAAAAGTTTTGTTTGGTTATCTTGCAATCCCGAGATAATCGTCTCCATGCTCCAAATCCATTTTAAAGCCATTTTTAAGGCATTTCGCGCATACATGAAATTAACACATTTTTCTCCAAAACTATAACAGATGCAAGCTTGTCCTGTTTGGTGGAGATGATATTTAATTAAATAAATAGAAATCCACTAAAAGTTTTGTTTGGTTATCTTGCAATCCCGAGATAATCGTCTCCATGCTCCAAATCCATTTTAAAGCCATTTTTAAGGCATTTCGCGCATACATGAAATGAACACATTTTTCTCCAAAACTATAACAGATGCAAGCTTGTCCTGTTTGGTGGAGATGATATTTAATAAAATAAGTAGAAATCCACTAAAAGTTTTGTTTGGTTATCTTGCAATCCCGAGATAATCGTCTCCATGCTCCAAATCCATTTTAAAGCCATTTTTAAGGCATTTCGCGCATACATGAAATGAACACATTTTTCTTCAAAACTATAACAGATGCAAGCTTGTCCTGTTTGGTGGAGATGATATTTAATAAAATAAGTAGAAATCCACTAAAAGTTTTGTTTGGTTATCTTGCAATCCCGAGATAATCGTCTCCATGCTCCAAATCCATTTTAAAGCCATTTTTAAGGCATTTCGCGCATACATGAAATGAACACATTTTTCTCCAAAACTATAACAGATGCAAGCTTGTCCTGTTTGGTGGAGATGATATTTAATAAAATAAGTAGAAATCCACTAAAAGTTTTGTTTGGTTATCTTGCAATCCCGAGATAATCGTCTCCATGCTCCAAATCCATTTTAAAGCCATTTCTAAGGCATTTCGCGCATAAATGAAATGAACACATTTTTCTCCAAAACTATAACAGATGCAAGCTTGTCCTGTTTGGTGGAGATGATATTTAATAAAATAAGTAGAAATCCACTAAAAGTTTTGTTTGGTTATCTTGCAATCCCGAGATAATCGTCTCCATGCTCCAAATCCATTTTAAAGCCATGTTTAAGGCATTTCGCGCATACATGAAATGAACACATTTTTCTCCAAAACTATAACAGATGCAAGCTTGTCCTGTTTGGTGGAGATGATATTTAATAAAATAAGTAGAAATCCACTAAAAGTTTTGTTTGGTTATCTTGCAATCCCGAGATAATCGTCTCCATGCTCCAAATCCATTTTAAAGCCATTTCTAAGGCATTTCGCGCATAAATGAAGTGAACACATTTTTCTCCAAAACTATAACAGTTGCAAGCTTGTCCTGTTTGGTGGAGATGATATTTAATTAAATAAGTAGAAATCCACTAAAAGTTTTGTTTGGTTATCTTGCAATCCCGAGATAATCGTCTCCATGCTCCAAATCCATTTTAAAGCCATTTTTAAGGCATTTCGCGCATACATGAAATGAACACATTTTTCTCCAAAACTATAACAGATGCAAGCTTGTCCTGTTTGGTGGAGATGATATTTAATTAAATAAGTAGAAATCCACTAAAAGTTTTGTTTGGTTATCTTGCAATCCCGAGATAATCGTCTCCATGCTCCAAATCCATTTTAAAGCCATTTTTAAGGCATTTCGCGCATACATGAAATGAACACATTTTTCTCCAAAACTATAACAGATGCAAGCTTGTCCTGTTTGGTGGAGATGATATTTAATAAAATAAGTAGAAATCCACTAAAAGTTTTGTTTGGTTATCTTGCAATCCCGAGATAATCGTCTTCATGCTCCAAATCCATTTTAAAGCCATTTTTAAGGCATTTCGCGCATACATGAAATGAACACATTTTTCTCCAAAACTATAACAGATGCAAGCTTGTCCTGTTTGGTGGAGATGATATTTAATAAAATAAGTAGAAATCCACTAAAAGTTTTGTTTGGTTATCTTGCAATCCCGAGATAATCGTCTCCATGCTCCAAATCCATTTTAAAGCCATTTTTAAGGCATTTCGCGCATACATGAAATGAACACATTTTTCTCCAAAACTATAACAGATGCAAGCTTGTCCTGTTTGGTGGAGATGATATTTAATAAAATAAGTAGAAATCCACTAAAAGTTTTGTTTGGTTATCTTGCAATCCCGAGATAATCGTCTCCATGCTCCAAATCCATTTTAAAGCCATTTCTAAGGCATTTCGCGCATAAATGAAATGAACACATTTTTCTCCAAAACTATAACAGATGCAAGCTTGTCCTGTTTGGTGGAGATGATATTTAATTAAATAAGTAGAAATCCACTAAAAGTTTTGTTTGGTTATCTTGCAATCCCGAGATAATCGTCTCCATGCTCCAAATCCATTTTAAAGCCATTTTTAAGGCATTTCGCGCATACATGAAATGAACACATTTTTCTCCAAAACTATAACAGATGCAAGCTTGTCCTGTTTGGTGGAGATGATATTTAATTAAATAAGTAGAAATCCACTAAAAGTTTTGTTTGGTTATCTTGCAATCCCGAGATAATCGTCTCCATGCTCCAAATCCATTTTAAAGCCATTTTTAAGGCATTTCGCGCATACATGAAATGAACACATTTTTCTCCAAAACTATAACAGATGCAAGCTTGTCCTGTTTGGTGGAGATGATATTTAATAAAATAAGTAGAAATCCACTAAAAGTTTTGTTTGGTTATCTTGCAATCCCGAGATAATCGTCTCCATGCTCCAAATCCATTTTAAAGCCATTTTTAAGGCATTTCGCGCATACATGAAATGAACACATTTTTCTCCAAAACTATAACAGATGCAAGCTTGTCCTGTTTGGTGGAGATGATATTTAATAAAATAAGTAGAAATCCACTAAAAGTTTTGTTTGGTTATCTTGCAATCCCGAGATAATCGTCTCCATGCTCCAAATCCATTTTAAAGCCATTTTTAAGGCATTTCGCGCATACATGAAATGAACACATTTTTCTCCAAAACTATAACAGATGCAAGCTTGTCCTGTTTGGTGGAGATGATATTTAATAAAATAAGTAGAAATCCACTAAAAGTTTTGTTTGGTTATCTTGCAATCCCGAGATAATCGTCTCCATGCTCCAAATCCATTTTAAAGCCATTTCTAAGGCATTTCGCGCATAAATGAAATGAACACATTTTTCTCCAAAACTATAACAGATGCAAGCTTGTCCTGTTTGGTGGAGATGATATTTAATAAAATAAGTAGAAATCCACTAAAAGTTTTGTTTGGTTATCTTGCAATCCCGAGATAATCGTCTCCATGCTCCAAATCCATTTTAAAGCCATTTTTAAGGCATTTCGCGCATACATGAAATGAACACATTTTTCTCCAAAACTATAACAGATGCAAGCTTGTCCTGTTTGGTGGAGATGATATTTAATAAAATAAGTAGAAATCCACTAAAAGTTTTGTTTGGTTATCTTGCAATCCCGAGATAATCGTCTCCATGCTCCAAATCCATTTTAAAGCCATTTCTAAGGCATTTCGCGCATAAATGAAATGAACACATTTTTCTCCAAAACTATAACAGATGCAAGCTTGTCCTGTTTGGTGGAGATGATATTTAATAAAATAAGTAGAAATCCACTAAAAGTTTTGTTTGGTTATCTTGCAATCCCGAGATAATCGTCTCCATGCTCCAAATCCATTTTAAAGCCATGTTTAAGGCATTTCGCGCATACATGAAATGAACACATTTTTCTCCAAAACTATAACAGATGCAAGCTTGTCCTGTTTGGTGGAGATGATATTTAATAAAATAAGTAGAAATCCACTAAAAGTTTTGTTTGGTTATCTTGCAATCCCGAGATAATCGTCTCCATGCTCCAAATCCATTTTAAAGCCATTTCTAAGGCATTTCGCGCATAAATGAAGTGAACACATTTTTCTCCAAAACTATAACAGTTGCAAGCTTGTCCTGTTTGGTGGAGATGATATTTAATTAAATAAGTAGAAATCCACTAAAAGTTTTGTTTGGTTATCTTGCAATCCCGAGATAATCGTCTCCATGCTCCAAATCCATTTTAAAGCCATTTTTAAGGCATTTCGCGCATACATGAAATGAACACATTTTTCTCCAAAACTATAACAGATGCAAGCTTGTCCTGTTTGGTGGAGATGATATTTAATTAAATAAGTAGAAATCCACTAAAAGTTTTGTTTGGTTATCTTGCAATCCCGAGATAATCGTCTCCATGCTCCAAATCCATTTTAAAGCCATTTTTAAGGCATTTCGCGCATACATGAAATGAACACATTTTTCTCCAAAACTATAACAGATGCAAGCTTGTCCTGTTTGGTGGAGATGATATTTAATAAAATAAGTAGAAATCCACTAAAAGTTTTGTTTGGTTATCTTGCAATCCCGAGATAATCGTCTTCATGCTCCAAATCCATTTTAAAGCCATTTTTAAGGCATTTCGCGCATACATGAAATGAACACATTTTTCTCCAAAACTATAACAGATGCAAGCTTGTCCTGTTTGGTGGAGATGATATTTAATAAAATAAGTAGAAATCCACTAAAAGTTTTGTTTGGTTATCTTGCAATCCCGAGATAATCGTCTCCATGCTCCAAATCCATTTTAAAGCCATTTTTAAGGCATTTCGCGCATACATGAAATGAACACATTTTTCTCCAAAACTATAACAGATGCAAGCTTGTCCTGTTTGGTGGAGATGATATTTAATAAAATAAGTAGAAATCCACTAAAAGTTTTGTTTGGTTATCTTGCAATCCCGAGATAATCGTCTCCATGCTCCAAATCCATTTTAAAGCCATTTCTAAGGCATTTCGCGCATAAATGAAATGAACACATTTTTCTCCAAAACTATGACAGATGCAAGCTTGTCCTGTTTGGTGGAGATGATATTTAATTAAATAAGTAGAAATCCACTAAAAGTTTTGTTTGGTTATCTTGCAATCCCGAGATAATCGTCTCCATGCTCCAAATCCATTTTAAAGCCATTTTTAAGGCATTTCGCGCATACATGAAATGAACACATTTTTCTCCAAAACTATAACAGATGCAAGCTTGTCCTGTTTGGTGGAGATGATATTTAATTAAATAAGTAGAAATCCACTAAAAGTTTTGTTTGGTTATCTTGCAATCCCGAGATAATCGTCTCCATGCTCCAAATCCATTTTAAAGCCATTTTTAAGGCATTTCGCGCATACATGAAATGAACACATTTTTCTCCAAAACTATAACAGATGCAAGCTTGTCCTGTTTGGTGGAGATGATATTTAATAAAATAAGTAGAAATCCACTAAAAGTTTTGTTTGGTTATCTTGCAATCCCGAGATAATCGTCTCCATGCTCCAAATCCATTTTAAAGCCATTTTTAAGGCATTTCGCGCATACATGAAATGAACACATTTTTCTCCAAAACTATAACAGATGCAAGCTTGTCCTGTTTGGTGGAGATGATATTTAATAAAATAAGTAGAAATCCACTAAAAGTTTTGTTTGGTTATCTTGCAATCCCGAGATAATCGTCTCCATGCTCCAAATCCATTTTAAAGCCATTTTTAAGGCATTTCGCGCATACATGAAATGAACACATTTTTCTCCAAAACTATAACAGATGCAAGCTTGTCCTGTTTGGTGGAGATGATATTTAATAAAATAAGTAGAAATCCACTAAAAGTTTTGTTTGGTTATCTTGCAATCCCGAGATAATCGTCTCCATGCTCCAAATCCATTTTAAAGCCATTTCTAAGGCATTTCGCGCATAAATGAAATGAACACATTTTTCTCCAAAACTATAACAGATGCAAGCTTGTCCTGTTTGGTGGAGATGATATTTAATTAAATAAGTAGAAATCCACTAAAAGTTTTGTTTGGTTATCTTGCAATCCCGAGATAATCGTCTCCATGCTCCAAATCCATTTTAAAGCCATTTTTAAGGCATTTCGCGCATACATGAAATGAACACATTTTTCTCCAAAACTATAACAGATGCAAGCTTGTCCTGTTTGGTGGAGATGATATTTAATTAAATAAATAGAAATCCACTAAAAGTTTTGTTTGGTTATCTTGCAATCCCGAGATAATCGTCTCCATGCTCCAAATCCATTTTAAAGCCATTTTTAAGGCATTTCGCGCATACATGAAATGAACACATTTTTCTCCAAAACTATAACAGATGCAAGCTTGTCCTGTTTGGTGGAGATGATATTTAATAAAATAAGTAGAAATCCACTAAAAGTTTTGTTTGGTTATCTTGCAATCCCGAGATAATCGTCTCCATGCTCCAAATCCATTTTAAAGCCATTTCTAAGGCATTTCGCGCATAAATGAAATGAACACATTTTTCTCCAAAACTATAACAGATGCAAGCTTGTCCTGTTTGGTGGAGATGATATTTAATAAAATAAGTAGAAATCCACTAAAAGTTTTGTTTGGTTATCTTGCAATCCCGAGATAATCGTCTCCATGCTCCAAATCCATTTTAAAGCCATGTTTAAGGCATTTCGCGCATACATGAAATGAACACATTTTTCTCCAAAACTATAACAGATGCAAGCTTGTCCTGTTTGGTGGAGATGATATTTAATAAAATAAGTAGAAATCCACTAAAAGTTTTGTTTGGTTATCTTGCAATCCCGAGATAATCGTCTCCATGCTCCAAATCCATTTTAAAGCCATTTCTAAGGCATTTCGCGCATAAATGAAGTGAACACATTTTTCTCCAAAACTATAACAGTTGCAAGCTTGTCCTGTTTGGTGGAGATGATATTTAATTAAATAAGTAGAAATCCACTAAAAGTTTTGTTTGGTTATCTTGCAATCCCGAGATAATCGTCTCCATGCTCCAAATCCATTTTAAAGCCATTTTTAAGGCATTTCGCGCATACATGAAATGAACACATTTTTCTCCAAAACTATAACAGATGCAAGCTTGTCCTGTTTGGTGGAGATGATATTTAATTAAATAAGTAGAAATCCACTAAAAGTTTTGTTTGGTTATCTTGCAATCCCGAGATAATCGTCTCCATGCTCCAAATCCATTTTAAAGCCATTTTTAAGGCATTTCGCGCATACATGAAATGAACACATTTTTCTCCAAAACTATAACAGATGCAAGCTTGTCCTGTTTGGTGGAGATGATATTTAATAAAATAAGTAGAAATCCACTAAAAGTTTTGTTTGGTTATCTTGCAATCCCGAGATAATCGTCTTCATGCTCCAAATCCATTTTAAAGCCATTTTTAAGGCATTTCGCGCATACATGAAATGAACACATTTTTCTCCAAAACTATAACAGATGCAAGCTTGTCCTGTTTGGTGGAGATGATATTTAATAAAATAAGTAGAAATCCACTAAAAGTTTTGTTTGGTTATCTTGCAATCCCGAGATAATCGTCTCCATGCTCCAAATCCATTTTAAAGCCATTTTTAAGGCATTTCGCGCATACATGAAATGAACACATTTTTCTCCAAAACTATAACAGATGCAAGCTTGTCCTGTTTGGTGGAGATGATATTTAATAAAATAAGTAGAAATCCACTAAAAGTTTTGTTTGGTTATCTTGCAATCCCGAGATAATCGTCTCCATGCTCCAAATCCATTTTAAAGCCATTTCTAAGGCATTTCGCGCATAAATGAAATGAACACATTTTTCTCCAAAACTATGACAGATGCAAGCTTGTCCTGTTTGGTGGAGATGATATTTAATTAAATAAGTAGAAATCCACTAAAAGTTTTGTTTGGTTATCTTGCAATCCCGAGATAATCGTCTCCATGCTCCAAATCCATTTTAAAGCCATTTTTAAGGCATTTCGCGCATACATGAAATGAACACATTTTTCTCCAAAACTATAACAGATGCAAGCTTGTCCTGTTTGGTGGAGATGATATTTAATTAAATAAGTAGAAATCCACTAAAAGTTTTGTTTGGTTATCTTGCAATCCCGAGATAATCGTCTCCATGCTCCAAATCCATTTTAAAGCCATTTTTAAGGCATTTCGCGCATACATGAAATGAACACATTTTTCTCCAAAACTATAACAGATGCAAGCTTGTCCTGTTTGGTGGAGATGATATTTAATAAAATAAGTAGAAATCCACTAAAAGTTTTGTTTGGTTATCTTGCAATCCCGAGATAATCGTCTCCATGCTCCAAATCCATTTTAAAGCCATTTTTAAGGCATTTCGCGCATACATGAAATGAACACATTTTTCTCCAAAACTATAACAGATGCAAGCTTGTCCTGTTTGGTGGAGATGATATTTAATAAAATAAGTAGAAATCCACTAAAAGTTTTGTTTGGTTATCTTGCAATCCCGAGATAATCGTCTCCATGCTCCAAATCCATTTTAAAGCCATTTTTAAGGCATTTCGCGCATACATGAAATGAACACATTTTTCTCCAAAACTATAACAGATGCAAGCTTGTCCTGTTTGGTGGAGATGATATTTAATAAAATAAGTAGAAATCCACTAAAAGTTTTGTTTGGTTATCTTGCAATCCCGAGATAATCGTCTCCATGCTCCAAATCCATTTTAAAGCCATTTCTAAGGCATTTCGCGCATAAATGAAATGAACACATTTTTCTCCAAAACTATAACAGATGCAAGCTTGTCCTGTTTGGTGGAGATGATATTTAATTAAATAAGTAGAAATCCACTAAAAGTTTTGTTTGGTTATCTTGCAATCCCGAGATAATCGTCTCCATGCTCCAAATCCATTTTAAAGCCATTTTTAAGGCATTTCGCGCATACATGAAATGAACACATTTTTCTCCAAAACTATAACAGATGCAAGCTTGTCCTGTTTGGTGGAGATGATATTTAATTAAATAAATAGAAATCCACTAAAAGTTTTGTTTGGTTATCTTGCAATCCCGAGATAATCGTCTCCATGCTCCAAATCCATTTTAAAGCCATTTTTAAGGCATTTCGCGCATACATGAAATGAACACATTTTTCTCCAAAACTATAACAGATGCAAGCTTGTCCTGTTTGGTGGAGATGATATTTAATAAAATAAGTAGAAATCCACTAAAAGTTTTGTTTGGTTATCTTGCAATCCCGAGATAATCGTCTCCATGCTCCAAATCCATTTTAAAGCCATTTTTAAGGCATTTCGCGCATACATGAAATGAACACATTTTTCTTCAAAACTATAACAGATGCAAGCTTGTCCTGTTTGGTGGAGATGATATTTAATAAAATAAGTAGAAATCCACTAAAAGTTTTGTTTGGTTATCTTGCAATCCCGAGATAATCGTCTCCATGCTCCAAATCCATTTTAAAGCCATTTTTAAGGCATTTCGCGCATACATGAAATGAACACATTTTTCTCCAAAACTATAACAGATGCAAGCTTGTCCTGTTTGGTGGAGATGATATTTAATAAAATAAGTAGAAATCCACTAAATGTTTTGTTTGGTTATCTTGCAATCCCGAGATAATCGTCTCCATGCTCCAAATCCATTTTAAAGCCATTTCTAAGGCATTTCGCGCATACATGAAATGAACACATTTTTCTCCAAAACTATAACAGATGCAAGCTTGTCCTGTTTGGTGGAGATGATATTTAATTAAATAAATAGAAATCCACTAAAAGTTTTGTTTGGTTATCTTGCAATCCCGAGATAATCGTCTCCATGCTCCAAATCCATTTTAAAGCCATTTCTAAGGCATTTCGCGCATAAATGAAATGAACACATTTTTCTCCAAAACTATAACAGATGCAAGCTTGTCCTGTTTGGTGGAGATGATATTTAATAAAATAAGTAGAAATCCACTAAAAGTTTTGTTTGGTTATCTTGCAATCCCGAGATAATCGTCTCCATGCTCCAAATCCATTTTAAAGCCATTTTTAAGGCATTTCGCGCATACATGAAATGAACACATTTTTCTTCAAAACTATAACAGATGCAAGCTTGTCCTGTTTGGTGGAGATGATATTTAATAAAATAAGTAGAAATCCACTAAAAGTTTTGTTTGGTTATCTTGCAATCCCGAGATAATCGTCTCCATGCTCCAAATCCATTTTAAAGCCATTTTTAAGGCATTTCGCGCATACATGAAATGAACACATTTTTCTCCAAAACTATAACAGATGCAAGCTTGTCCTGTTTGGTGGAGATGATATTTAATAAAATAAGTAGAAATCCACTAAAAGTTTTGTTTGGTTATCTTGCAATCCCGAGATAATCGTCTCCATGCTCCAAATCCATTTTAAAGCCATTTCTAAGGCATTTCGCGCATAAATGAAATGAACACATTTTTCTCCAAAACTATAACAGATGCAAGCTTGTCCTGTTTGGTGGAGATGATATTTAATAAAATAAGTAGAAATCCACTAAAAGTTTTGTTTGGTTATCTTGCAATCCCGAGATAATCGTCTCCATGCTCCAAATCCATTTTAAAGCCATGTTTAAGGCATTTCGCGCATACATGAAATGAACACATTTTTCTCCAAAACTATAACAGATGCAAGCTTGTCCTGTTTGGTGGAGATGATATTTAATAAAATAAGTAGAAATCCACTAAAAGTTTTGTTTGGTTATCTTGCAATCCCGAGATAATCGTCTCCATGCTCCAAATCCATTTTAAAGCCATTTCTAAGGCATTTCGCGCATAAATGAAGTGAACACATTTTTCTCCAAAACTATAACAGTTGCAAGCTTGTCCTGTTTGGTGGAGATGATATTTAATTAAATAAGTAGAAATCCACTAAAAGTTTTGTTTGGTTATCTTGCAATCCCGAGATAATCGTCTCCATGCTCCAAATCCATTTTAAAGCCATTTTTAAGGCATTTCGCGCATACATGAAATGAACACATTTTTCTCCAAAACTATAACAGATGCAAGCTTGTCCTGTTTGGTGGAGATGATATTTAATTAAATAAGTAGAAATCCACTAAAAGTTTTGTTTGGTTATCTTGCAATCCCGAGATAATCGTCTCCATGCTCCAAATCCATTTTAAAGCCATTTTTAAGGCATTTCGCGCATACATGAAATGAACACATTTTTCTCCAAAACTATAACAGATGCAAGCTTGTCCTGTTTGGTGGAGATGATATTTAATAAAATAAGTAGAAATCCACTAAAAGTTTTGTTTGGTTATCTTGCAATCCCGAGATAATCGTCTTCATGCTCCAAATCCATTTTAAAGCCATTTTTAAGGCATTTCGCGCATACATGAAATGAACACATTTTTCTCCAAAACTATAACAGATGCAAGCTTGTCCTGTTTGGTGGAGATGATATTTAATAAAATAAGTAGAAATCCACTAAAAGTTTTGTTTGGTTATCTTGCAATCCCGAGATAATCGTCTCCATGCTCCAAATCCATTTTAAAGCCATTTTTAAGGCATTTCGCGCATACATGAAATGAACACATTTTTCTCCAAAACTATAACAGATGCAAGCTTGTCCTGTTTGGTGGAGATGATATTTAATAAAATAAGTAGAAATCCACTAAAAGTTTTGTTTGGTTATCTTGCAATCCCGAGATAATCGTCTCCATGCTCCAAATCCATTTTAAAGCCATTTCTAAGGCATTTCGCGCATAAATGAAATGAACACATTTTTCTCCAAAACTATAACAGATGCAAGCTTGTCCTGTTTGGTGGAGATGATATTTAATTAAATAAGTAGAAATCCACTAAAAGTTTTGTTTGGTTATCTTGCAATCCCGAGATAATCGTCTCCATGCTCCAAATCCATTTTAAAGCCATTTTTAAGGCATTTCGCGCATACATGAAATGAACACATTTTTCTCCAAAACTATAACAGATGCAAGCTTGTCCTGTTTGGTGGAGATGATATTTAATTAAATAAGTAGAAATCCACTAAAAGTTTTGTTTGGTTATCTTGCAATCCCGAGATAATCGTCTCCATGCTCCAAATCCATTTTAAAGCCATTTTTAAGGCATTTCGCGCATACATGAAATGAACACATTTTTCTCCAAAACTATAACAGATGCAAGCTTGTCCTGTTTGGTGGAGATGATATTTAATAAAATAAGTAGAAATCCACTAAAAGTTTTGTTTGGTTATCTTGCAATCCCGAGATAATCGTCTCCATGCTCCAAATCCATTTTAAAGCCATTTTTAAGGCATTTCGCGCATACATGAAATGAACACATTTTTCTCCAAAACTATAACAGATGCAAGCTTGTCCTGTTTGGTGGAGATGATATTTAATAAAATAAGTAGAAATCCACTAAAAGTTTTGTTTGGTTATCTTGCAATCCCGAGATAATCGTCTCCATGCTCCAAATCCATTTTAAAGCCATTTTTAAGGCATTTCGCGCATACATGAAATGAACACATTTTTCTCCAAAACTATAACAGATGCAAGCTTGTCCTGTTTGGTGGAGATGATATTTAATAAAATAAGTAGAAATCCACTAAAAGTTTTGTTTGGTTATCTTGCAATCCCGAGATAATCGTCTCCATGCTCCAAATCCATTTTAAAGCCATTTCTAAGGCATTTCGCGCATAAATGAAATGAACACATTTTTCTCCAAAACTATAACAGATGCAAGCTTGTCCTGTTTGGTGGAGATGATATTTAATTAAATAAGTAGAAATCCACTAAAAGTTTTGTTTGGTTATCTTGCAATCCCGAGATAATCGTCTCCATGCTCCAAATCCATTTTAAAGCCATTTTTAAGGCATTTCGCGCATACATGAAATGAACACATTTTTCTCCAAAACTATAACAGATGCAAGCTTGTCCTGTTTGGTGGAGATGATATTTAATTAAATAAATAGAAATCCACTAAAAGTTTTGTTTGGTTATCTTGCAATCCCGAGATAATCGTCTCCATGCTCCAAATCCATTTTAAAGCCATTTTTAAGGCATTTCGCGCATACATGAAATGAACACATTTTTCTCCAAAACTATAACAGATGCAAGCTTGTCCTGTTTGGTGGAGATGATATTTAATAAAATAAGTAGAAATCCACTAAAAGTTTTGTTTGGTTATCTTGCAATCCCGAGATAATCGTCTCCATGCTCCAAATCCATTTTAAAGCCATTTTTAAGGCATTTCGCGCATACATGAAATGAACACATTTTTCTTCAAAACTATAACAGATGCAAGCTTGTCCTGTTTGGTGGAGATGATATTTAATAAAATAAGTAGAAATCCACTAAAAGTTTTGTTTGGTTATCTTGCAATCCCGAGATAATCGTCTCCATGCTCCAAATCCATTTTAAAGCCATTTTTAAGGCATTTCGCGCATACATGAAATGAACACATTTTTCTCCAAAACTATAACAGATGCAAGCTTGTCCTGTTTGGTGGAGATGATATTTAATAAAATAAGTAGAAATCCACTAAATGTTTTGTTTGGTTATCTTGCAATCCCGAGATAATCGTCTCCATGCTCCAAATCCATTTTAAAGCCATTTCTAAGGCATTTCGCGCATAAATGAAATGAACACATTTTTCTCCAAAACTATAACAGATGCAAGCTTGTCCTGTTTGGTGAAGATGATATTTAATAAAATAAGTAGAAATCCACTAAAAGTTTTGTTTGGTTATCTTGCAATCCCGAGATAATCGTCTCCATGCTCCAAATCCATTTTAAAGCCATGTTTAAGGCATTTCGCGCATACATGAAATGAACACATTTTTCTCCAAAACTATAACAGATGCAAGCTTGTCCTGTTTGGTGGAGATGATATTTAATAAAATAAGTAGAAATCCACTAAAAGTTTTGTTTGGTTATCTTGCAATCCCGAGATAATCGTCTCCATGCTCCAAATCCATTTTAAAGCCATTTCTAAGGCATTTCGCGCATAAATGAAGTGAACACATTTTTCTCCAAAACTATAACAGTTGCAAGCTTGTCCTGTTTGGTGGAGATGATATTTAATTAAATAAGTAGAAATCCACTAAAAGTTTTGTTTGGTTATCTTGCAATCCCGAGATAATCGTCTCCATGCTCCAAATCCATTTTAAAGCCATTTTTAAGGCATTTCGCGCATACATGAAATGAACACATTTTTCTCCAAAACTATAACAGATGCAAGCTTGTCCTGTTTGGTGGAGATGATATTTAATTAAATAAGTAGAAATCCACTAAAAGTTTTGTTTGGTTATCTTGCAATCCCGAGATAATCGTCTCCATGCTCCAAATCCATTTTAAAGCCATTTTTAAGGCATTTCGCGCATACATGAAATGAACACATTTTTCTCCAAAACTATAACAGATGCAAGCTTGTCCTGTTTGGTGGAGATGATATTTAATAAAATAAGTAGAAATCCACTAAAAGTTTTGTTTGGTTATCTTGCAATCCCGAGATAATCGTCTTCATGCTCCAAATCCATTTTAAAGCCATTTTTAAGGCATTTCGCGCATACATGAAATGAACACATTTTTCTCCAAAACTATAACAGATGCAAGCTTGTCCTGTTTGGTGGAGATGATATTTAATAAAATAAGTAGAAATCCACTAAAAGTTTTGTTTGGTTATCTTGCAATCCCGAGATAATCGTCTCCATGCTCCAAATCCATTTTAAAGCCATTTTTAAGGCATTTCGCGCATACATGAAATGAACACATTTTTCTCCAAAACTATAACAGATGCAAGCTTGTCCTGTTTGGTGGAGATGATATTTAATAAAATAAGTAGAAATCCACTAAAAGTTTTGTTTGGTTATCTTGCAATCCCGAGATAATCGTCTCCATGCTCCAAATCCATTTTAAAGCCATTTCTAAGGCATTTCGCGCATAAATGAAATGAACACATTTTTCTCCAAAACTATAACAGATGCAAGCTTGTCCTGTTTGGTGGAGATGATATTTAATTAAATAAGTAGAAATCCACTAAAAGTTTTGTTTGGTTATCTTGCAATCCCGAGATAATCGTCTCCATGCTCCAAATCCATTTTAAAGCCATTTTTAAGGCATTTCGCGCATACATGAAATGAACACATTTTTCTCCAAAACTATAACAGATGCAAGCTTGTCCTGTTTGGTGGAGATGATATTTAATTAAATAAGTAGAAATCCACTAAAAGTTTTGTTTGGTTATCTTGCAATCCCGAGATAATCGTCTCCATGCTCCAAATCCATTTTAAAGCCATTTTTAAGGCATTTCGCGCATACATGAAATGAACACATTTTTCTCCAAAACTATAACAGATGCAAGCTTGTCCTGTTTGGTGGAGATGATATTTAATAAAATAAGTAGAAATCCACTAAAAGTTTTGTTTGGTTATCTTGCAATCCCGAGATAATCGTCTCCATGCTCCAAATCCATTTTAAAGCCATTTTTAAGGCATTTCGCGCATACATGAAATGAACACATTTTTCTTCAAAACTATAACAGATGCAAGCTTGTCCTGTTTGGTGGAGATGATATTTAATAAAATAAGTAGAAATCCACTAAAAGTTTTGTTTGGTTATCTTGCAATCCCGAGATAATCGTCTCCATGCTCCAAATCCATTTTAAAGCCATTTTTAAGGCATTTCGCGCATACATGAAATGAACACATTTTTCTCCAAAACTATAACAGATGCAAGCTTGTCCTGTTTGGTGGAGATGATATTTAATAAAATAAGTAGAAATCCACTAAAAGTTTTGTTTGGTTATCTTGCAATCCCGAGATAATCGTCTCCATGCTCCAAATCCATTTTAAAGCCATTTCTAAGGCATTTCGCGCATAAATGAAATGAACACATTTTTCTCCAAAACTATAACAGATGCAAGCTTGTCCTGTTTGGTGGAGATGATATTTAATAAAATAAGTAGAAATCCACTAAAAGTTTTGTTTGGTTATCTTGCAATCCCGAGATAATCGTCTCCATGCTCCAAATCCATTTTAAAGCCATTTTTAAGGCATTTCGCGCATACATGAAATGAACACATTTTTCTCCAAAACTATAACAGATGCAAGCTTGTCCTGTTTGGTGGAGATGATATTTAATAAAATAAGTAGAAATCCACTAAAAGTTTTGTTTGGTTATCTTGCAATCCCGAGATAATCGTCTCCATGCTCCAAATCCATTTTAAAGCCATTTTTAAGGCATTTCGCGCATACATGAAATGAACACATTTTTCTCCAAAACTATAACAGATGCAAGCTTGTCCTGTTTGGTGGAGATGATATTTAATAAAATAAGTAGAAATCCACTAAAAGTTTTGTTTGGTTATCTTGCAATCCCGAGATAATCGTCTCCATGCTCCAAATCCATTTTAAAGCCATTTTTAAGGCATTTCGCGCATAAATGAAATGAACACATTTTTCTCCAAAACTATAACAGATGCAAGCTTGTCCTGTTTGGTGGAGATGATATTTAATTAAATAAGTAGAAATCCACTAAAAGTTTTGTTTGGTTATCTTGCAATCCCGAGATAATCGTCTCCATGCTCCAAATCCATTTTAAAGCCATTTTTAAGGCATTTCGCGCATACATGAAATGAACACATTTTTCTCCAAAACTATAACAGATGCAAGCTTGTCCTGTTTGGTGGAGATGATATTTAATTAAATAAGTAGAAATCCACTAAAAGTTTTGTTTGGTTATCTTGCAATCCCGAGATAATCGTCTCCATGCTCCAAATCCATTTTAAAGCCATTTTTAAGGCATTTCGCGCATACATGAAATGAACACATTTTTCTCCAAAACTATAACAGATGCAAGCTTGTCCTGTTTGGTGGAGATGATATTTAATAAAATAAGTAGAAATCCACTAAAAGTTTTGTTTGGTTATCTTGCAATCCCGAGATAATCGTCTCCATGCTCCAAATCCATTTTAAAGCCATTTTTAAGGCATTTCGCGCATACATGAAATGAACACATTTTTCTCCAAAACTATAACAGATGCAAGCTTGTCCTGTTTGGTGGAGATGATATTTAATAAAATAAGTAGAAATCCACTAAAAGTTTTGTTTGGTTATCTTGCAATCCCGAGATAATCGTCTCCATGCTCCAAATCCATTTTAAAGCCATTTTTAAGGCATTTCGCGCATACATGAAATGAACACATTTTTCTCCAAAACTATAACAGATGCAAGCTTGTCCTGTTTGGTGGAGATGATATTTAATAAAATAAGTAGAAATCCACTAAAAGTTTTGTTTGGTTATCTTGCAATCCCGAGATAATCGTCTCCATGCTCCAAATCCATTTTAAAGCCATTTCTAAGGCATTTCGCGCATAAATGAAATGAACACATTTTTCTCCAAAACTATAACAGATGCAAGCTTGTCCTGTTTGGTGGAGATGATATTTAATAAAATAAGTAGAAATCCACTAAAAGTTTTGTTTGGTTATCTTGCAATCCCGAGATAATCGTCTCCATGCTCCAAATCCATTTTAAAGCCATTTCTAAGGCATTTCGCGCATAAATGAAGTGAACACATTTTTCTCCAAAACTATAACAGTTGCAAGCTTGTCCTGTTTGGTGGAGATGATATTTAATTAAATAAGTAGAAATCCACTAAAAGTTTTGTTTGGTTATCTTGCAATCCCGAGATAATCGTCTCCATGCTCCAAATCCATTTTAAAGCCATTTTTAAGGCATTTCGCGCATACATGAAATGAACACATTTTTCTCCAAAACTATAACAGATGCAAGCTTGTCCTGTTTGGTGGAGATGATATTTAATAAAATAAGTAGAAATCCACTAAAAGTTTTGTTTGGTTATCTTGCAATCCCGAGATAATCGTCTCCATGCTCCAAATCCATTTTAAAGCCATTTTTAAGGCATTTCGCGCATACATGAAATGAACACATTTTTCTCCAAAACTATAACAGATGCAAGCTTGTCCTGTTTGGTGGAGATGATATTTAATAAAATAAGTAGAAATCCACTAAAAGTTTTGTTTGGTTATCTTGCAATCCCGAGATAATCGTCTCCATGCTCCAAATCCATTTTAAAGCCATTTCTAAGGCATTTCGCGCATAAATGAAATGAACACATTTTTCTCCAAAACTATAACAGATGCAAGCTTGTCCTGTTTGGTGGAGATGATATTTAATAAAATAAGTAGAAATCCACTAAAAGTTTTGTTTGGTTATCTTGCAATCCCGAGATAATCGTCTCCATGCTCCAAATCCATTTTAAAGCCATTTGTAAGGCATTTCGCGCATACATGAAATGAACACATTTTTCTCCAAAACTATAACAGATGCAAGCTTGTCCTGTTTGGTGGAGATGATATTTAATAAAATAAGTAGAAATCCACTAAAAGTTTTGTTTGGTTATCTTGCAATCCCGAGATAATCGTCTCCATGCTCCAAATCCATTTTAAAGCCATTTCTAAGGCATTTCGCGCATAAATGAAATGAACACATTTTTCTCCAAAACTATAACAGATGCAAGCTTGTCCTGTTTGGTGGAGATGATATTTAATTAAATAATTAGAAATCCACTAAAAGTTTTGTTTGGTTATCTTGCAATCCCGAGATAATCGTCTCCATGCTCCAAATCCATTTTAAAGCCATTTTTAAGGCATTTCGCGCATACATGAAATGAACACATTTTTCTCCAAAACTATAACAGATGCAAGCTTGTCCTGTTTGGTGGAGATGATATTTAATAAAATAAGTAGAAATCCACTAAAAGTTTTGTTTGGTTATCTTGCAATCCCGAGATAATCGTCTTCATGCTCCAAATCCATTTTAAAGCCATTTCTAAGGCATTTCGCGCATAAATGAAATGAACACTAGTGATGAGCGAGTATGCTTGTTACTACTCGGTACTCGCACGAGTATCACTGTACTCGGGCTACTCGGCGGGTACCGAGTAATTTCGTGATACTCGTGCTTTACTCGTGGTCTTCATTTCTGCATGTTGGCGCTCTTTTGAGAGCCAGCCCTCATGCAGGGATTGGCTGGCAGACCACTGCAATGCCACAGCCCTGTTAGTTGTGGAATTGCAGTGATTGGCCGGCCTGCACAGCGTGACCGAGCCTTTATACCGGCCGGCGCGCTGTGCTCTGTACACAGCCATCTCATATTCCCTGCTTTCCACGCCCACAGGCGCCTATGATTGGTTGCAGTGAGACACGCCCCCACGCTGAGTGACAGGTGTCACACTGCACCCAATCACAGCAGCCGGTGGGCGTGTCTATACTGTGCAGTAAAATAAATAAATAAATAATTAAAAAAACCGGCGTGCGGTCCCCCCAATTTTAATACCAGCCAGATAAAGCCATACGGCTGAAGGCTGGTATTCTCAGGATGGGGAGCTCCACGTTATGGGGAGCCCCCCACCCTAACAATAACAGTCAGCAGCCGCCCAGAATTGCCGCATACATTAGATGCGACAGTTCTGGGACTGTACCCGGCTCTTCCCGATTTACCCTGGTGCGTTGGCAAATCGGGGTAATAAGGAGTTATTGGCAGCCCATAGCTGCCAATAAGTCCTAGATTAATCATGTCAGGCGTCTATGAGACACCCTCCATGATTAATCTGTAAATTACAGTAAATAAACACACACACCCGAAAAATCCTTTATTAGAAATAAAAAACAATAACAAAGTCCCTCATCACCAATTTATTAACCCCGACAAACCCTCCATGTCCGGTGTAATCCACGGTCCTCCAGCGTCGCGTCCAGCTCTGCTGCATGCAGGTGACAGGAGCTGCAGAATACACCGCCGCTCCGGTCACCTCCACGCAGCTAATGAGGTGAGTATAGCGATCAGCTGAGCTGTCACTGAGGTTACCTGGATCCAGCGGTGGATCCAGCGGTGGCCGCGGGTAACCTCAGTGACAGCAGCTGATCGCGCTACTTACCGCCGCTCCGGTCAGCTTCACACAGCAACTGAGGTGAGAAGCGCGATCAGCTGCTGTCAGTCAGGTAACTCGCGGCCACCGCTGGATCCAGCGGTGGCCGCGATTAACCTCAGTGACAGCTCAGCTGATCGCTATACTCTCCTCAGTTGGTGCATGGAGCTGACCGGAGCGGCGGTGAGTAGCGCGATCAGCTGCTGTCACTGAGGTTACCCGCGGCCACCGCTGGATCCAGGTAACCTCAGTGACAGCAGCTGATCGCTATACTCACCTCATTAGCTGCGTGGAGGTGACCGGAGCGGCGGTGTATTCTGCAGCTCCTGTCACCTGCATGCAGCAGAGCTGGACGCGACGCTGGAGGACCGTGGATTACACCGGACATGGAGGGTTTGTCGGGGTTAATAAATTGGTAATGAGGGACTTTGTTATTGTTTTTTATTTCTAATAAAGGATTTTTCGTGTGTGTGTGTTTTTTAACTGTAATTTACAGATTAATCATGGAGGGTGTCTCATAGACGCCTGACATGATTAATCTAGGATTTAGTGGCAGCTATGGGCTGCCAATAACTCCTTATTACCCCGATTTGCCAACGCACCAGGGTAAATCGGGAAGAGCCGGGTACAGCCCCAGAACTGTCGCATATAATGTATGCGGCAATTCTGGGCGGCTGCTGACTGATATTGTTAGGGTGGGGGGCTCCCCATAACGTGGCGCTCCCCATCCTGAGAATAGCAGCCTTCAGCCGTATGGCTTTATCTGGCTGGTATTAAAATTGGGGGGGACCGCACGCCGTTTTTTTTAATTATTTAATTATTTATTTCACTGCACAGTATACACACACACCGGCTGCTGTGATTGGGTGCAGTGTGACACCTGTCACTCAGAGTGGGGGCGTGTCTCACTGCAACCAATCATAGGCGCCGAAAAGCAGGAAAGCAGAGAATACGAGATTGATTAATGACCGGCCGGCTTTTTCAAAAGAAGAAAAGCCGCAGGAGCAGTGTGAATGCCGTGCAGTGCCGCAGCAGTGATCGGCGAACGGTGAGTAAGAGAGAGGGGGGAGAATGACCGACAGACTGTGAGAGGGGGACAGACAAGACAGAGAGAGACCGACAGAGCGAGACCGACCGACGGGAGATAGAATGAAAAAAAAAATGACCGACATCGCTAGTAAAAAGCACAAAACGTGCGTTTTGGACATCGGAGTGCCACACAATGTTTATGTAAAATCTTTCATGTATTAATCTCAAAAAGTAACATACACCAGCTCTATCTCACTATTGGGTATGTGCCCTTAACATTTCCGCCATGAAAATTCATTTTGGGGTCATTTTGCAAGGTTTTCTGGTGAGTCCGTAAAAATGGCGTAAAACTCGGACAAAATTGTTCACAGCTGTGACTTTTGAGTGATAAATGCTTCAAGGGGTCTTCCCCATGCTGATGCCATGTCATTTGAGCACTCTTCTGAGACTTTTGTGACAGTTTTAGGGTTTCTCCATGCTGCCGGGGGGTCATTTCACAAAAATACTCGGGTCTCCCATAGGATAACATTGGGCTCGTTGCTCGGGCCGAGTACACGAGTATCTTGGGAGGCTCGGCCCGAGCCTCGAGCACCCGAGCTTTTTAGTACTCGCTCATCACTAATGAACACATTTTTCTCCAAAACTATAACAGATGCAAGCTTGTCCTGTTTGGTGGAGATGATATTTAATAAAATAAGTAGAAATCCACTAAAAGTTTTGTTTGGTTATCTTGCAATCCCGAGATAATCGTCTCCATGCTCCAAATCCATTTTAAAGCCATTTTTAAGGCATTTCGCGCATACATGAAATGAACACATTTTTCTCCAAAACTATAACAGATGCAAGCTTGTCCTGTTTGGTGGAGATGATATTTAATAAAATAAGTAGAAATCCACTAAAAGTTTTGTTTGGTTATCTTGCAATCCCGAGATAATCGTCTCCATGCTCCAAATCCATTTTAAAGCCATTTCTAAGGCATTTCGCGCATAAATGAAATGAACACATTTTTCTCCAAAACTATAACAGATGCAAGCTTGTCCTGTTTGGTGGAGATGATATTTAATTAAATAAGTAGAAATCCACTAAAAGTTTTGTTTGGTTATCTTGCAATCCCGAGATAATCGTCTCCATGCTCCAAATCCATTTTAAAGCCATTTTTAAGGCATTTCGCGCATACATGAAATGAACACATTTTTCTCCAAAACTATAACAGATGCAAGCTTGTCCTGTTTGGTGGAGATGATATTTAATAAAATAAGTAGAAATCCACTAAAAGTTTTGTTTGGTTATCTTGCAATCCCGAGATAATCGTCTCCATGCTCCAAATCCATTTTAAAGCCATTTCTAAGGCATTTCGCGCATAAATGAAATGAACACATTTTTCTCCAAAACTATAACAGATGCAAGCTTGTCCTGTTTGGTGGAGATGATATTTAATTAAATAAGTAGAAATCCACTAAAAGTTTTGTTTGGTTATCTTGCAATCCCGAGATAATCGTCTCCATGCTCCAAATCCATTTTAAAGCCATTTTTAAGGCATTTCGCGCATACATGAAATGAACACATTTTTCTCCAAAACTATAACAGATGCAAGCTTGTCCTGTTTGGTGGAGATGATATTTAATAAAATAAGTAGAAATCCACTAAAAGTTTTGTTTGGTTATCTTGCAATCCCGAGATAATCGTCTCCATGCTCCAAATCCATTTTAAAGCCATTTTTAAGGCATTTCGCGCATACATGAAATGAACACATTTTTCTCCAAAACTATAACAGATGCAAGCTTGTCCTGTTTGGTGGAGATGATATTTAATAAAATAAGTAGAAATCCACTAAAAGTTTTGTTTGGTTATCTTGCAATCCCGAGATAATCGTCTCCATGCTCCAAATCCATTTTAAAGCCATTTTTAAGGCATTTCGCGCATACATGAAATGAACACATTTTTCTCCAAAACTATAACAGATGCAAGCTTGTCCTGTTTGGTGGAGATGATATTTAATAAAATAAGTAGAAATCCACTAAAAGTTTTGTTTGGTTATCTTGCAATCCCGAGATAATCGTCTCCATGCTCCAAATCCATTTTAAAGCCATTTTTAAGGCATTTCGCGCATACATGAAATGAACACATTTTTCTCCAAAACTATAACAGATGCAAGCTTGTCCTGTTTGGTGGAGATGATATTTAATAAAATAAGTAGAAATCCACTAAAAGTTTTGTTTGGTTATCTTGCAATCCCGAGATAATCGTCTCCATGCTCCAAATCCATTTTAAAGCCATTTTTAAGGCATTTCGCGCATACATGAAATGAACACATTTTTCTCCAAAACTATAACAGATGCAAGCTTGTCCTGTTTGGTGGAGATGATATTTAATAAAATAAGTAGAAATCCACTAAAAGCTTTGTTTGGTTATCTTGCAATCCCGAGATAATCGTCTCCATGCTCCAAATCCATTTTAAAGCCATTTTTAAGGCATTTCGCGCATACATGAAATGAACACATTTTTCTCCAAAACTATAACAGATGCAAGCTTGTCCTGTTTGGTGGAGATGATGTTTAATAAAATAAGTAGAAATCAACTAAAAGTTTTGTTTGGTTATCTTGCAATCCCGAGATAATCGTCTCCATGCTCCAAATCCATTTTAAAGCCATTTCTAAGGCATTTCGCGCATAAATGAAATGAACACATTTTTCTCCAAAACTATAACAGATGCAAGCTTGTCCTGTTTGGTGGAGATGATATTTAATAAAATAAGTAGAAATCCACTAAAAGTTTTGTTTGGTTATCTTGCAATCCCGAGATAATCGTCTCCATGCTCCAAATCCATTTTAAAGCCATTTTTAAGGCATTTCGCGCATACATGAAATGAACACATTTTTCTCCAAAACTATAACAGATGCAAGCTTGTCCTGTTTGGTGGAGATGATATTTAATTAAATAAGTAGAAATCCACTAAAAGTTTTGTTTGGTTATCTTGCAATCCCGAGATAATCGTCTCCATGCTCCAAATCCATTTTAAAGCCATTTTTAAGGCATTTCGCGCATACATGAAATGAACACATTTTTCTCCAAAACTATAACAGATGCAAGCTTGTCCTGTTTGGTGGAGATGATATTTAATAAAATAAGTAGAAATCCACTAAAAGTTTTGTTTGGTTATCTTGCAATCCCGAGATAATCGTCTCCATGCTCCAAATCCATTTTAAAGCCATTTTTAAGGCATTTCGCGCATACATGAAATGAACACATTTTTCTCCAAAACTATAACAGATGCAAGCTTGTCCTGTTTGGTGGAGATGATATTTAATAAAATAAGTAGAAATCCACTAAAAGTTTTGTTTGGTTATCTTGCAATCCCGAGATAATCGTCTCCATGCTCCAAATCCATTTTAAAGCCATTTTTAAGGCATTTCGCGCATACATGAAATGAACACATTTTTCTCCAAAACTATAACAGATGCAAGCTTGTCCTGTTTGGTGGAGATGATATTTAATAAAATAAGTAGAAATCCACTAAAAGTTTTGTTTGGTTATCTTGCAATCCCGAGATAATCGTCTCCATGCTCCAAATCCATTTTAAAGCCATTTTTAAGGCATTTCGCGCATACATGAAATGAACACATTTTTCTCCAAAACTATAACAGATGCAAGCTTGTCCTGTTTGGTGGAGATGATATTTAATAAAATAAGTAGAAATCCACTAAAAGTTTTGTTTGGTTATCTTGCAATCCCGAGATAATCGTCTCCATGCTCCAAATCCATTTTAAAGCCATTTTTAAGGCATTTCGCGCATACATGAAATGAACACATTTTTCTCCAAAACTATAACAGATGCAAGCTTGTCCTGTTTGGTGGAGATGATATTTAATAAAATAAGTAGAAATCCACTAAAAGTTTTGTTGGTTATCTTGCAATCCCGAGATAATCGTCTCCATGCTCCAATCCATTTTAAAGCCATTTTTAAGGCATTTCGCGCATACATGAAATGAACACATTTTCTCCAAAACTATAACAGATGCAAGCTTGTCCTGTTTGGTGGAGATGATATTTAATAAAATAAGTAGAAATCCACTAAAAGTTTTGTTTGGTTATCTTGCAATCCCGAGATAATCGTCTCCATGCTCCAAATCCATTTTAAAGCCATTTTTAAGGCATTTCGCGCATACATGAAATGAACACATTTTTCTCCAAAACTATAACAGATGCAAGCTTGTCCTGTTTGGTGGAGATGATATTTAATAAAATAAGTAGAAATCCACTAAAAGTTTTGTTTGGTTATCTTGCAATCCCGAGATAATCGTCTCCATGCTCCAAATCCATTTTAAAGCCATTTTTAAGGCATTTCGCGCATACATGAAATGAACACATTTTTCTCCAAAACTATAACAGATGCAAGCTTGTCCTGTTTGGTGGAGATGATATTTAATTAAATAAGTAGAAATCCACTAAAAGTTTTGTTTGGTTATCTTGCAATCCGAGATAATCGTCTCATGCTCCCAAATCCATTTTAAAGCCATTTTTAAGGCATTTCGCGCATACATGAAATGAACACATTTTTCTCCAAAACTATAACAGATGCAAGCTTGTCCCTGTTTGGTGGAGATGATATTTAATAAAATAAGTAGAAATCCACTAAAAGTTTTTTTTTGGTTATCTTGCAATCCCGAGATAATCGTCTCCATGCTCCAAATCCATTTTAAAGCCATTTTTAAGGCATTTCGCGCATACATGAAATGAACACATTTTTCTCAAAACTATAACAGATGCAAGCTTGTCCTGTTTGGTGGAGATGATATTTAATAAAATAAGTAGAAATCCACTAAAAGTTTTGTTTGGTTATCTTGCAATCCCGAGATAATCGTCTCCATGCTCCAAATCCATTTTAAGCCATTTTTAAGGCATTTCGCGCATACATGAAATGAACACATTTTTCTCCAAAACTATAACAGATGCAAGCTTGTCCTGTTTGGTGGAGATGATATTTAATAAATAAGTAGAAATCCACTAAAAGTTTTGTTTGGTTATCTTGCAATCCCGAGATAATCGTCTCCATGCTCCAAATCCATTTTAAAGCCATTTTAAGGCATTTCGCGCATACATGAAAATGAACACATTTTTCTCAAAACTATAACAGATGCAAGCTTGTCCTGTTTGGTGGAGATGATATTTAATAAAATAAGTAGAAATCCACTAAAGTTTTGTTTGGTTATCTTGCAATCCGAGATAATCGTCTCCATGCTCCAAATCCATTTTAAAGCCATTTTTAAGGCATTTCGCGCATACATGAAATGAACACATTTTTCTCCAAAACTATAACAGATGCAAGCTTGTCCTGTTTGGTGGAGATGATATTTAATAAAATAAGTAGAAATCACTAAAAGTTTTGTTTGGTTATCTTGCAATCCCGAGATAATCGTCTCCATGCTCCAAATCCCATTTTAAAGCCATTTCTAAGGCATTTCGCGCATAAATGAAATGAACACATTTTTCTCCAAAACTATAAACAGATGCAAGCTTGTCCTGTTTGGTGGAGATGATATTAATAAAATAAGTAGAAATCCACTAAAAGTTTTGTTTGGTTATCTTGCAATCCCGAGATAATCGTCTCCATGCTCCAAATCCATTTTAAAGCCATTTTTAAGGCATTTCGCGCATACATGAAATGAACACATTTTTCTCCAAAACTATAACAGATGCAAGCTTGTCCTGTTTTGGTGGAGATGATATTTAATTAAAATAAGTAGAAATCCACTAAAAGTTTTGTTTGGTTATCTTGGCAATCCCGAGATAATCGTCTCCATGCTCCAAATCCATTTTAAAGCCATTTCTAAGGCATTTCGCGCATAAATGAAATGAACACATTTTTCTCCAAAACTATAAACAGATGCAAGCTTGTCCTGTTTGGTGGAGATGATATTTAATAAAATAAGTAGAAATCCACTAAAAGTTTTGTTTGGTTATCTTGCAATCCCGAGATAATCGTCTCCATGCTCCAAATCCATTTTAAAGCCATTTTTAAGGCATTTCGCGCATACATGAAATGAACACATTTTCTCCAAAACTATAACAGATGCAAGCTTGTCCTGTTTGGTGGAGATGATATTTAATAAAATAAGTAGAAATCCACTAAAAGTTTTGTTTGGTTATCTTGCAATCCCGAGATAATCGTCTCCATGCTCAAATCCATTTTAAAGCCATTTCTAAGGCATTTCGCGCATAAATGAAATGAACACATTTTTTCTCCAAAACTATAACAGATGCAAGCTTGTCCTGTTTGGTGGAGATGATATTTAATAAAATAAGTAGAAATCCACTAAAAGTTTTGTTTGGTTATCTTGCAATCCCGAGATAATCGTCTCCATGCTCCAATCCATTTTAAAGCCATTTTTAAGGCATTTCGCGCATACATGAAATGAACACATTTTTCTCCAAAACTATAACAGATGCAAGCTTGTCCTGTTTGGTGGAGATGATATTTAATAAAATAAGTAGAAATCCACTAAAAGTTTTGTTGGTTATCTTGCAATCCGAGATAATCGTCTCCATGCTCCAAATCCATTTTAAAGCCATTTTAAGGCATTTCGCGCATACATGAAATGAACACATTTTTCTCCAAAACTATAACAGATGCAAGCTTGTCCTGTTTGGTGGAGATGATATTTAATAAAATAAGTAGAAATCCACTAAAAGTTTTGTTTGGTTATCTTGCAATCCCGAGATAATCGTCTCCATGCTCCAAATCCATTTTAAAGCCATTTTTAAGGCATTTCGCGCATACATGAAATGAACACATTTTTCTCCAAAACTATAACAGATGCAAGCTTGTCCTGTTTGGTGGAGATGATATTTAATAAAATAAGTAGAAATCCACTAAAGTTTTGTTTGGTTATCTTGCAATCCCGAGATAATCGTCTCCATGCTCCAAATCCATTTTAAAGCCATTTTAAGGCATTTCGCGCATACATGAAATGAACACATTTTTCTCCAAAACTATAACAGATGCAAGCTTGTCCTGTTTGGTGGAGATGATATTTAATAAAATAAGTAGAAATCCACTAAAAGTTTTGTTTGTTATCTTGCAATCCCGAGATAATCGTCTCCATGCTCCAAATCCATTTTAAAGCCATTTTTAAGGCATTTCGCGCATACATGAAATGAACACATTTTTCTCCAAAACTATAACAGATGCAAGCTTGTCCTGTTTGGTGGAGATGATATTTAATAAAATAAGTAGAAATCCACTAAAAGTTTTGTTTGGTTATCTTGCAATCCCGAGATAATCGTCTCCATGCTCCAAATCCATTTTAAAGCCATTTTTAAGGCATTTCGCGCATACATGAAATGAACACATTTTCTCTCCCAAAACTATAACAGATGCAAGCTTGTCCTGTTTGGTGGAGATGATATTTAATAAAATAAGTAGAAATCCACTAAAAGTTTTGTTTGGTTATCCTTGCAATCCCGAGATAATCGTCTCCATGCTCCAAATCCATTTTAAAGCCATTTCTAAGGCATTTCGCGGCCATAAATGAAATGAACACATTTTTTCTCCAAAACTATAACAGATGCAAGCTTGTCCTGTTTGGTGGAGATGATATTTAATAAAATAAGTAGAAATCCACTAAAAGTTTTGTTTGGTTATCTTGCAATCCCGAGATAATCGTCTCCATGCTCCAAATCCATTTTAAAGCCATTTTTAAGGCATTTCGCGCATACATGAAATGAACACATTTTTCTCCAAAACTATAACAGATGCAAGCTTGTCCTGTTTGGTGGAGATGATATTTAATTAAATAAGTAGAAATCCACTAAAAGTTTTGTTTGGTTATCTTGCAATCCCGAGATAATCGTCTCCATGCTCCAAATCCATTTTAAAGCCATTTTTAAGGCATATCGCGCATACATGAAATGAACACATTTTTCTCCAAAACTTAAACAGATGCAAGCTTGTCCTGTTTGGTGGAGATGATATTTAATAAAATAAGTAGAAATCCACTAAAAGTTTTGTTTGGTTATCTTGCAATCCCGAGATAATCGTCTCCATGCTCCAAATCCATTTTAAAGCCATTTTTAAGGCATTTCGCGCATACATGAAATGAACACATTTTTCTCCAAAACTATAACAGATGCAAGCTTGTCCTGTTTGGT